>NW_007738357.1:37816-44890 GCF_000696425.1 Galeopterus variegatus | reverse complement strand
AGCTGTTTTTTAAAATGCTACCTATTCAGAGAATTGAGTAGAAGACAGAAGAGAGTGTGAAGGAGGTGCATGAAATGGACAGAATCACTAGAAAAATAGTGGAACTGCTAAATTTAAGTCATAAACACTTTTATGAAAATATTTCCCTGACATTCACTTTAAATTGCTAAATAGGAAGTAAAGCCAGCTTGTAAAAATAGTTTATTTAAAAAGGAAGTGAAACAGAATCATTTGACAATTTGACACCTAGATCCTGTGACTGCCAAGTACATTCTGGCAGTATTGGCACTGAAGCCAGGGCAAATTTAAAGAGTGCCAATGGGAAAAGTTGGTGCCAAGCTAATGCTGAAAATTGCTTAGACATAAACACTAATGCCAATTTGCTTTTACATCACAATAAGGTAAAGAGAAACATTTTTGGTATCCACATGTAGTTATTTATGAACTTATCATCCATCCCTCCTCATTTATCCTCCTGTATATCTGCTGGGAATCAGTCCAACCACCTACTTTCTAAAACAAGACATCTGGGAGCCAATTTAGAATCTTACTCACATAATCTTTACAACCATTTGCTACATTATGCTTAAACTGTCTGCTACCTCTCTATTAATGTTTGAATCCATCATTATCTCCTCCCAAGTTCGTTGCTAATTTTGTAACTCTGGTAATCAATATGGGCCAGAGTATTACAACAGCTTTCTTACAACCTGTGTCTTCCAAACTAATCTAAAAATTTTGTTCAAAGAATCAATGTTCTAAATGAAAATTTAATCATGCTATCCTTCCATAACATGTTCAATAGCCTCTATTAATTTTAAGTCTTTCTATAAATTACCTTTTCAGACATTTATCTTCACATCAAATTTTGTGGCCCAACTATATTATACTACTTGCAGTTCCCTCAAATGTGGGCTTATTCATACGATAACTCCTCTTGCTAGAAAATTAACACTACTTGAGGTCTGAAAAATTAATGTCTTTAAGAATGTTCTTTGGAAAAAAAAATAATTAGCTTTTTTTTTTTTCTTAAATTAAATTTGAATGACTCTAGTTGGGGCATGAACTCTCCATTCAATCTTGGGACTCCCAGAATTTTATGATGTCTAGGCAAGTTGCTTAAATTTATCAGTATTTGTCTTTCATGACTATGTTCCTCTGAGGCACCAGCTGAAAATTTCCTGACTTTATTAGTCCTCTTTAAATCTTCTTCTGTGCTCCTACAGGTCCCTTTAAAATTTTTATAATAGTATTTTCAAATCAGTTTGTTTCCTTATTACCTTCATTTTTCTCTTTATTGACATTTTAAACGTAAGAATGTGATGAATCTAATGAACAAAAAACCTGATAATTACATCCAATTTTTTTTCATATCAAGTCCACATAACAGCATTTTATTTTATGCCACTGTAAAGTGACTTTAAGTAAAAAAAAAAAAAAAGTTAAATCTATGTCATCATTTCTTAACTGGGGGTGATTTTGATTTTGCCTTCCAGGGAACATTGTAATGCCTGAATCATTTTAGTTGTCATAATAAAGGGTAGGAGGAACTACTGGCATCTAGTGGGTAGAGTCCAGGGACACTGCTAAATACCCTACAATGTACAGGATAGTATCCCACAACATGGAATTATCCAGCCCAATATGTTAATAGTGCTAATGTGGAGATACCCTGATCTATATGGAATCAAATGTTTATTAGGCTCAGGGTTCAACATCTCTGGCTTCAAATCCTAGCTCCACTTGTAAACTCTCTGTGTGATATTTACCTGTTCCACAGTTTTGTTTTCATTTTTGTTTTTCCATTATAAAATGAAAATAATGATTCATGGCTCAATGATTATCATAAGAATTAAATGCTTAGAATAGTACCTGTACACAGAAAACAGTAAATAAATATTATTATTATCCTTGTCATATATTATAAACATAGCATTATTTCTTGTGAATGTATATAACTTTAAAATGACAAAATTGTTAAATCATAGCAATATTGCCAGGATGCATTTATCCTGGCGCAATATTCATTTATATCTAGTTATGATTTACTTTTGTTTTAACGTAACACCACCTAAGTAAGCCATAAGATGATTTGTTTTGTTTTGTTTTTTCTCTTCTTTCCAATTACAACATGAAATCTAAGTTGTTAGTGTTTCAGGCACACGACAAGGGAAAGTTGTACCAAACCAATAGATCTACCATTAGCGAAAGATCTAGCATTATCAGAAGGTAAAATGATGTATATCTTGATCTAGAATAACAACTAGAGATAGTTGTCTTAATTCTGAAGAGTATCATGAGATTTCTTAGCGTTTTAACAGTAACAACATTTCAAATTCCCAAGCAAAGGAACATTACACTATTGGATATAAAGTTTAAATAATCTGAGTGGATATCCAGCATATTTTCAATATTACATTTTTTGTTTATTTTCCAGTAGTATTAAAATTTTATAAAAATATAATGTGCTGGAAAATGCACATTGTATTTTCTGATACGGACAAAGAAATTGTTACAAAACAAGTATTTTTGCACTCATACTTGTAGTTACTAAGTTAATATAAATCTGTAGTACAAGTCCTCCCTCCAAAAAAAATGAACTCTATGGAAATTTCTAGCTTCCTCCTTATTTATAATCTTTTCAATAAAATATGTATTGGCTACAGAAGCCCTGGGTACTAGAAAGAAAATGAATTTTTTCAGAACTCTTCTTAAAATAAATATATAAATCATCGCATTTTCGGAAATTTCTAAGGATAGAATATGTCTCTTTCTTAATAATCAATAACATAGAAATACAGCCATCACTTAGCTTTGACTGAAGATTATTGAAGTCTGTGTAGAGAAAATGTGGGTCATTTCTCTGCCTATATTAGAACACATTTTGATTTGAAGAAGCTTTACCCCACTGGAAAAGAAACATTGTGTTCTAAAATTGATATAATGTGTTAGACCAAAATATCGGCTTGCAACAATATCTAATTTGTAAACTTTGTATGGCAGATAAAAAATACACAAGACTATCTACTGTATAGATACAGCTAGATATCTAATATCATGAAACTTTATCGTTAATGTTGTTTTTCAGAACTATAAAATTTTAAGCCAAGACTTGGATGGGTAAACAAGAAGCAGGTCCTACCTGATCTGTGTTCCTTCTAAAGACCAAGTACAAAGAGCCTTATTCAATTAATCTAATAGTTCTCAGCCATTACTGCACATTAAAATCACCTGGGCATTTGAAAAACACTCTTGCCCAGGCCTCACTCAAGACCAGTTAAGTCTGAGTCACTGAAGGTGGGGGCTGGGCATCAGTATTTTTTTAAAAGCTCCCCAGGTGATTCTACTGTGCAGTCAGGGCTGGGAGCTTCCAAGCCAGTCCAAGAGGACAACTAGACTCATAAGTGTCAACAGCTCCACCTGCTTCACAGCAATCAGGCTAGCACTGTCCCCTCCCCTATATACCCCCACCCACCGTTGGAATGAGGTGCATAATGAAGGGTAGATGATCTCTTTTCTGTTCTTCCATGCTGGCTTGACAGTCGTGTTCTGTCTGTTCTTTTATGGGCTGAGGAAGGAATATGAAAAGAAAATAAATATTTTAGTACATTATTTCATTTGAACTTCACACTTCCTGTGTGGCATACAAGTAGGCAGAATAGTCTCCACGTAACAGGAGAGAAAGTTATTTATACATTTTCAACCTTATCTTCCTATTTAAACTTTACTGCTTTATTTTTTATTTTTATCCGATCATCAAAGTAATGCATGTTCATACGGAAAATTTATCAAAAACAAAAGTACAAAGCAGAAAAGAAAAATAAATAATTCTATCATAAAAAGAAAAATGTAAAACCAACGAGAGATGGCATTTCTAGGTAGGAAAATTAAATATTTTATTGATAACAATTGTTCCAAATAAATTATGGAGATTCTTAGAAGAATTTTTTAAGTATATGTATAAGAGAGAAAATTAGTACAATTTATTTGAAATGAAAAATAAACCAATAGGACTAGATATGAACACATATAAAACTACATTAATTGAAATAAGAGCAACAAAAAAGAAACAGTTTTAACAAAATAGTTTTATTTTGTTTTGTCTGTCATCCATTTGTTAATTCTAATATATCAACATATGGATTTATCTCTTCTATTTCCCCAAACCACACTATAATTAAATTAAAGGATCACTTGCTCTGGGGAAAACCAGCTGACATGCTGGGTCATTCAAGCACCCTAAGGAGAGGCCCATGTATCCAGGAACTGAAGGTCCTTGTGAATAGCCACTAAGGTACAGCGTTTTCCTGCTAATAGCTGTGTAAGTGAGCCTTTTGGGAATCAGACTGTCCAGCCAGTCAGGATGACCGCAGCTCTAGCCAACATCCAGACTGCAACCTTATGTGAGACTCGGAGCCAAAACCACCGAGCTAAGCCACTTCTGAATTTTTGACCCAAAGAAACTGTTTACTGTCTTAAGATGATAAAATTTGAGTTTATTTATTATACAGTAATAGTTATCCAATATAGTAGTAAAAGAGAAGAAAGACGGTCACACCAGATGGGAGCTGATACCACAATTTGAATGCTGAAAGAGAAACAGACAAGTGATGTAGGCGGAATGTGAGATTGAAAACATGTAGATGAACAATTGAAAGTCAATAAAAGAACCGAGATTTCAGAATGCTCTCTCCCACTCCTATCCAAATACAAAAGAAAGAAAACAAAAAATGTTATCTCTTACCATTTTGGCAGAAGACTGATGACTTGCTCTAAGGAGGAATAATGAATTCTGGTACACCATGCACAGCTGTGGAAAGGAGTGCCACATGTAATAAGGTCAATTAAGTGGAAATCTACTTGGTAATCCACAGGAATTCAGCCCAAGTCTCCAGATAGTCTCCCAGAATTTTCAATATTGAAGTTATAACCCCCACCCATAATGAGTGTTTATTTAAGCAAATATTTTTACATGAACTTATTCTGAAAGTGGACTAGAGAGAGAACAATGGAAGGGCTACAGGTATTAGAGATCTAAATCTCACACTCTATAATAGAAAATGACATAAGCTTTCTAAAATTTTTATATCTTTAAGTAGCAGTATAGATAAAAAATAAATTATATACACAGGTAAATATATAAAGACAACATAAAAAGCAGAAATTTAAGTGCTAGGTATGCTAAGGAATAGGTGGCAGATGATTACTTTTTTATTACTAGCCTTTTTTGGTGCTATTTAAAGTTTTAAACTGAATACATGTACTGCTTTTATAAAATAAAATTTATTAGAAGGATTATAGTAAACTAATTAAAATGCAAATGTGATGAAAAATGTAGGAAAACATTTCCAACTAATGTGACAGTCAACAAGATGATATTCATGTATTCAAATAATTCACTCATTACTGGGAAAAAAATATCACATGCTGTCGTGCTTGAGAGTGAACAATTTGGAGACAGACTCTCAGGTTTTGAATCTCAGCTCCTTTGACACTAACCCTTATTTCTGGGCGAGGTACATAATTTGCTCATCTCTAAAAAAAATAGTGCCTATATAACAGTTCTTGGAAAATTAAATATGAGAAAGCTTGTTAAGTGTTTTGACAGTACCCAGTACATAGTAAGTCAATAAATATTAGCTATGTAATTCACTAGGGAATATTTACTAAGCAGCTCTACGCACACAGCACTGTCCTAAGTCTAGGTGTAAAGAAACATGAAGGAAACAAGAATGATTTCTGCATGTGGAGTTGATATCTATCTATCTATCTATCTATCTATCTATCTATCTATCTATCTATCTATCTATCTATCTATCTATCTATCTATCTATCTATCTATCTATCTATCTATCTATCTATCTATCTATCTATCTATCTATCTATCTATCTATCTATCTATCTATCTATCTATCTATCTATCTATCTATCTATCTATCTATCTATCTATCTATCTATCTATCTATCTATCTATCTATCTATCTATCTATCTATCTATCTATCTATCTATCTATCTATCTATCTATCTATCTATCTATCTATCTATCTATCTATCTATCTATCTATCTATCTATCTATCTATCTATCTATCTATCTATCTATCTATCTATCTATCTATCTATCTATCTATCTATCTATCTATCTATCTATCTATCTATAAAGGAGAAAACGACTAGACATTAAAAAGTAAAACTAAAAATATTTTAAAATTCCAAGTCTTCAAAAGTGTTTAGTGTTCTGGAAGAAAGAGAGTAATAGGCAATATTGGCGTGTGTGTGTATATGCACACCGAAGGTGGAAGTTGTGCTTTTAAAGGTAATCATTTGTTCCCTCATGAGGAGATGGTATTTAAGTCACAGTCTGTATTAGTCGGTTCATGCTACCATAACAAAGTATCACAGACTGGGTGTTTTACAACAGAAATGTATTTTTCAAAGTTCTGGAGTCTAGAATTCCAAGACTAAGATTCCAGCCAATTTGGCTTCTGGTGAAGCTCTCTTCACGGCTTAATGACAATCTTCCCACTGTCTTCACATGGTCTTTCCTTTGTGCTCACACGGAGAGAGTGAGCAAGCTCTTTGGTGTCTCTCTTTATAAAGACACTAACCCCATCAGATTACGGATCCACTTTTTTGAGTTCATTTAACCTTAATTACTTCTGTAAAGGCCCAAACACAGTCATGCTGGGGTCTAGGGCTTTAATATATGAATTGCGGGGAGGGCATAGCCATTCAGTCCATAACACAGCATAAGAAGATAACTTGCATGAGTAGGGACAAGGTAAGAAGAAATCTTCATGTGCATCAGCATATTTCAGTAACTGAGAGAAGCCCAAGTTGAGGTGCAGAATTGGTAAACCAGGGCAAGTATGAGACAAGGAGAGATTAAAATGGAGTGGTGGGTGCAGAATTGGTAAACCAGGGCAAGTATGAGACAAGGAGAGATTAAAATGGAGTGGTGGGGTGGGTACCTGAAGGTCATGATGTTGGGATTTTGTTTTAAATGTGAGGGAAGCAACTGAAGACATGAAGCTGGGTGTTAATACCATGCAAATATATGTTTTAGAAACTTCAC
>NW_007738357.1:35234-37694 GCF_000696425.1 Galeopterus variegatus | reverse complement strand
TTAACAGAGAAAAATCTGCCTGGGACCTCAAATCATGGATGGAATCTTAATCTTGAATTCTGCAGATTCTGCCATCTCTTTTAGTTCAGAGAAGTTGGTTGTCTCTGAAAAACGGTTCAAAGATCTGAGATCCTGTCCCACTCCAATTATATCTCTGCTTCTACCAGCACTGAGAAATATAATTCCAACGTATCTTCATCTAAATATTTTTTTCTGCATTGATCAGCAGATGACTGAAACATTTTCCATTGTTTCTACATCACACACTTACAATCCTGTCTCAGGTTGACCAATCTCAATCATATGCAAATGCCTGAGCTTTTAGATAGGCAGAAAAAGTGACAGCTCAGGCTGCCAGCTTCTCTTCTGTAGAGGTCACNGGAGAGAGTGAGCAAGCTCTTTGGTGTCTCTCTTTATAAAGACACTAACCCCATCAGATTAGGGATCCACTTTTTTGAGTTCATTTAACCTTAATTACTTCTGTAAAGGCCCAAACACAGTCATGCTGGGGTCTAGGGCTTTAATATATGAATTGCGGGGAGGGCATAGCCATTCAGTCCATAACACAGCATAAGAAGATAACTTGCATGAGTAGGGACAAGGTAAGAAGAAATCTTCATGTGCATCAGCATATTTCAGTAACTGAGAGAAGCCCAAGTTGAGGTGCAGAATTGGTAAACCAGGGCAAGTATGAGACAAGGAGAGATTAAAATGGAGTGGTGGGGTGGGTACCTGAAGGTCATGATGTTGGGATTTTGTTTTAAATGTGAGGGAAGCAACTGAAGACATGAAGCTGGGTGTTAATACCATGCAAATATATGTTTTAGAAACTTCACTATGTTGGTTGCATTGAGAATAGATTCATTGTGGATAATCCTTAATATAAAGAGATCTCATCAAATGTGTAAAGTGAAGTAAAAAACAGGCAAAAGTATGAACTAAGTAGTCACAGAATTAATACAAATTACATTCTATTTAAATTCCCTTCCCTCTATGAATAAAATAAGTGCTAATTAAAAGCATCAGTGGAATATCATTTCTATCTCATCAAACTTTTATTAAAGAGGCCCAACTAGAGTAAAAAACAACCAATGTGCTGAAGGAGAGTCAAGGTGAGATGACATATAAGCAGAGAAACCAAACAGTGTTCAGCATCTCTGAGTATTTACATTTTTCATGCATGCTAGCACCCCCAACAGTCAGAAGGAAATATGTCAGGGTACCTTTGGTCACAATACATGATGAAGTTTTTTTGGCAATTGTCTTAGTCTGTTGGGGATGTTGTAACAAATTACTATAGACTAGGTGACTTATGAAAAACAAAAATTTATTTCCCACCATTCTGGAGGCTTGAGAAATCCAAGATTGAGGTGCTGGAAGATTCAGTGTCTGGTGAGAGCCCCTTTCCTGATTCACAGATGATACCTTCTCACTGTGTCTTCATGTAGTCAAAAGGGCAAGGGACATCTCTGGGACCTCGCTTTTAAGGGCACTAATCCCATTTATGAAGGCGCCACCATCATGAACTAATCACCTCCCAAAGTCCCCACCTTCTAATACCATCACCTTGGGGTTTAGAATCTCAACATATCAATTGGGGGCTTAGGGGGCACAAACATTCAGAACATATGAAAGCAATTATTTGTGCAGCAGCAGAGAAGTTGCAGTGGGGAGAAAAACTAGCACTTTCTGAAATGGTCTGGGCAGTTCCATTCAAAGAAAAATAGCTATACCCCAAAGCTAACCAGTGTCCTTACTGAGGATATTAGAAGTCAATGGCAAGACCACATAAGCAGTAACCCTTCTCTTTCCTCTGTCCTGGCTAGGAGACAGGCTCTCTAAGGGACAGGAAAGCAGAAGCAACCACATTTAAGAAAAGGGAAGAAAATACACTCATAAGAAAGAAAGTGCTTGAAGAAGTAACCCTGAAGATTTATTAGGTTATTAATACCTAAGAAATCTGCCCAAGACAGACCTGAAGCTTAGATTAATGAAAAATACTTGCTGTTACAAAATAGATTTCCACTTCATGGTAGAGGCTGTTGCATTTGAATTTTGATAATCCAATTCATATTTGGTACACTATCCTCAGTCAAGCAAAATGGCAAAACTTAAAATAAGTTTTAAGAGTTAATAAATATGTTCTAATTTCAGTTCAGAAAAACTGTCCTAAGGAAATTATCCAAAATTCCAAGAATTTTTGATAATATTAGTTACAGTGCTATACATATTGAGTGGAAATGATTACATATTATGTATCTATCCAAATTGTTTTCCAAAAACATTATTGATATGGATATTAGTCCATTTATGTTGCTTATAACAAAATGTCTGAAACTGGGTGGTTTATAAAGAAAACCAAAATTTATTCCTTAAAGTTTCTGAGGCTGGGAAGTCCAAAGTGCATCTGGTGGTGGCAACAGTGACCCAGGGGTCTCACATTGCAAGATGGTGGAAGCA
>NW_007738357.1:32931-35046 GCF_000696425.1 Galeopterus variegatus | reverse complement strand
CAGTGACCCAGGGGTCTCACATTGCAAGACGGTGGAAGCAGAGAGAGAAGAGAGAGCAAGACAGACTCTCCTCTTCTTTTAAAGTCCTCAGAACCATGACCCTGACCACCATTTTTAATCCATTCATTAAGGCATGGCCCTATAATCCAATCACCTCTTCAAAGCTCCACCTTTTAATTACCACAATAGGATTTCCCACCCTCTTAACAGTCGCAGTGGGGGCTAAGTTTCTAATACATAAAGCTTTGTGGACACAATTCAAGCTTCAGGGAGTTTTGGGGGGACATAATTCAATCCACTACAGAGATCTCACAATACATTGATAGGAGAAAATATGTGCATATGAGGATAACTTCAAAAAGTTTGTGAAAAATGGAATTGAAAGATAATATATATCTGTCCATAAACTTTTTGACAACACCTTGTATTTACACACAGTTTATTAAATGTTATAAGTACGCACACATATTCATACACACACATATATACATATATGTATATATTAAAAGGAAACGTACTAAACTATTAGCAATGATGGACTCTAGGGAGTAGTTTTACTGGTGGTATTTTAACCCAACATTTTCCCAACTACTTTGACTATGGAACCTTCATTCTGTGAACATTTGAGGAATTTTTTTTTTTGGCTGCTGGCCTGTACAGGGATCTGAACCTGTGACCTTAGTGTTATAAGGCTGCACTCTAACCAACTGAGCTAACCAGTGAGCCCCATACTGGTGGCATTTTAAAAATCCCTTTTTTAAAAAAACTTCTATAGTGATCACATGTCGCTTTATTTTTTGTGGTTATTTGAAAAATAAAAAAAAAATGTCTTTTTTTCATTGTAAAAGATGCAAACAACATTGAGATAAGGGAGGGTTATATTTTATTTTAGGGGAGCATTTCTGGGGATATTACATAATTGAAAGTTTGCATGTTAAAGCCTAAAATAAATCAAGAATAACTTTTCCCATAGAAAAGGTAATAGAGAAATGAATCCTCAGACTACAGGTATTTCCAATCACAGCACATATATCTTCCATGATGCATTTTTTTCCTCTAATGATACTTTGTATTTATCTAAACTAAATCTATCTAATTTAAATCTTGGCCTTCTTCATAGAAATTTAATATACATAATTGAATTCCAAAGTTTTTGTTGCCTTGCTTTTCAGAACTTGCAATGGTCCTACTATTGAATGAATTCTTAGATGATAGTGCCATAAGATAAAAATATTTTAAAGTTATAACAACAGTGAATGTCAAAATAACAGCATAGGTATTGCATAATATTTACAGAAAATTTCAATGCATGTGGAAGAATAGTATATTTTTAAAAAGCTACTGAAAAGGGGGGGGAGGAGAAAAGTAGATACAGTAGTTTTATTTACAAATAAAAGTGACAAAGCTTGTGGCTTGCTAGTATTTACATTGCAACAGTCTTAATAATAATAAATAAAAAAGTTAACATTTTATATGCTATTATTATATAAAATGGAATTACACTGCCTATATGGCACCATGACCACTCCCCCAACTTGTATGGGCATGTTCACACACGTCTACATGCACACGCACTTTATTACCTCCTGTTTTCATAAAATGGAATTACACTGCCTATATGGCACCATGACCACTCCCCCAACTTGTATGGGCATGCTCACACACGTCTACATGCACACGCACTTTATTACCTCCTGTTTTTATGTGCATATCTCTCCACAGACTTAACCACTTAATGGTTCCTATGATCTGAAATTTAAGTATTTAGTGACAAGAAAATTCTTCTTAGAATGTGTTCTCCAGATCTACATTATAACTTCTATTTGTTTTACCTAGATGTGGATAGAAACATGCTGCATTTCACAAATTCCTATTACTCAGTAGTAATAATCCTCCTAAAAATAAGGAAAATGAGGGAAAGGAGGAAAGCCAGATCTTCCTCTTGAGTTAGTCTAATGTAAAATACATAACAAAAGGTAACTGATTCTTATCATTAGCATACTGTCTTTCTTGAAAAATAAGGGCTAAGAGCTAAGCAGTCCACAGACAAACTTAGAAACTCAACTGCTACCTGCAAAGTCCAAAGAAAAACTGAAACTGAGCAGCTGCCAACAG
>NW_007738357.1:30909-32155 GCF_000696425.1 Galeopterus variegatus | reverse complement strand
GACTGTGCAGTAGTGAATGGATTAAAAATGGTGGTCAGGGGCGTGGTTCTGAGGGTTTTGACAGAAGAAGAGAATCTTTGCTCTCTCTGCTTCCACCATCTTGTTATGTGAGACCCGTGGGTCGCTGTCACTACCACTAGATGGACTTTGGACTTCCCAACCTTAGCAACTGTAAGCAATAAATTTTGTTTTCTTTATAAATCACCCAGTTCAGTGTACTTTGTTATATGCAACAAAAACAGATTAATACACTCCCCGAAGAAGCAATCTCAAAACTTGGGGTCTGCTAGTTTGAATGTGTCCTCTCCAAAAATTCATGTGTTAGAAACTTAATCCCCAAAGCAACAGTGTTAGAAGGTGGGGCCTGATGAAAGGTGTTTAGGTCCACCCTCATGAATGGATTAATGCTGCTATGATAAGTGCTTGTGGGAGTGGGTTCACTCTCTTCCCCTTCTCTGCTGTGCAAAGGAACAGCGTCCCTCCCCTCCAGGGTAGGCAGCTTGACAGAAGAGAACAGGACTTTAACAGACACCAAACCTGCCAGCACCTTGATCTTGGACTTCCTAGCTTCCAGGATGATGAGAAATAAATTTCTATTCTTTAAATTCTTAAAATTACTCAATCTCAGACACTGTTATAGCAACACAAACAGACACAAACAGCATTCCACTACATTAAAATGTTGCCTCTTTTCAGTCTCTCCTCCTATATGATGGTAGGTACCTTTTAGTTATTTTTTTTTCTGTACTCAGTATAATTCAGATTAGCAAATTATCAAGTAACTGCCATTTCAACAATTAATAATTTCCTGTCTATCCTTGCCATTTCCCACAAACATCATGGTTAAAATACAGTGAATCTACCGATAAAGATATATCATGGACAGCACACAAAATCGTTAGAAGGATCAAAAACATTTTATGACCAAAAAAAAAAAGTTTAGTAAAGGAGATAAGTTTATTGCTATTACAGATTGACATTGATGGCAAATGCTTATATGCATTTACCAACTTTGTTTAATTTAGTTTGTTTCTTTGATTATGGCCCTTCAATTTTACTTTAACACAAATAATTCAAAGTATATCTTGTTAGAACTTTTAAGTAGAAAATTTTAAATTTATAGTAAAAAGATTGATCGTGGTTGCTGTTGTCATATTTTCCAATAAATCAACCCATAATGACTCAGTGCTTAAGCAGGAATGTTGTGCGGGTGCATTTTCAGGTTTTTTATTTCTAGAAAAAAAAA
>NW_007738357.1:28682-30249 GCF_000696425.1 Galeopterus variegatus | reverse complement strand
AAAAAAAAAGGTGCTTAACAGATGGAGCAATACTGAACTTTACCCAGAGTTACATTCATCTTATGCTCAAGTCCATGCAGCAAACAAGCCAACTTGACAGTTTAATTCCACATTAGGATAATGCTTGGAAGGGTAATCCTGTTCGCACTGCAGGATAAGGATGCCTGTGTAGTGGCTTTGGCCTATGAAATTGTTAGCTATAAATTCTTAGCTGGCATTAGGAGCTTCTTAACTTTTAAACCAGCTTTTTCTTCGCAGTCTATTGCCAAGAGTATGTTATTTGCCCCATAAATCCACCTAATGCATTATATTTTTCTTTTTGAAATCATTTAGCAAATATACCCAGATTAATAAAATCTGCTTTTCATGTGAATTATCTTATTCTGAATATAAGAATCACATGTGTGTAAAAGATAAGGAATGAGTTTCATATTAAACATTTTTGTTTACAACAGTAGGTATTAAGGAACCAGAACAGTTTTATTTTTACTGTATTTAATAATAAGAAAAAAAAAACAATCAACTGCTTATCTGAGTCACGTTATATGTTCACAGTATTTTTAAAGGAAAATTAAAGATGAAATTAAAATATCTGTTTGTTTACTTAGGTTTTCTAAACTAGCACTTAAATCTGATTGTTCAACAGTGTACATAGCTCCAGGTTTATAAAATAGATATAGCTGATGTCTGTACTTTGCTGCTGTGGAGTGACCTGACACAAGCACAGGAAGGTGAGCCCCAGGACCCTGAAGATATGTCTTCCATGTCTTCTCTATTCAAATACTAGACAGATGTTTGAGGCTTCAAGCTGCCAACTACAGACAGAAGTGTTTTTAAGCCTAGTGTGTTTGCTCTAAGTCCTTAGTTTTCCAAATGGAGATCTTAACGTAGATTAAAATGGAGACCAGACCTTTAAAATCCCTGAGCAGACAAAGCCAGTCTGGCCTCATAAGTGACCTCAACTTTGCTTGATTTGCAAATGTTAAGTGAAACTCATCTGGAGCTATTTCTTGTAAATGACTATATTAATTAAAAACAGAAATTTAGCTCAACCAATCAGATGCAGCCAACAAACATATTTATACGACTAAGGCTTTCCAATGAAATAGACCAAACAAGGTAACTATGTAACTGTTACCAATCAAATATTTTCATTGCTTACTTCTGTGTCCTTTGCATTCCCTAGGTGGAGCTCTTGAACTACTTCTGGTTTGGAGCTGCCAAATTCATGAATTGTTTTTTGCTCAAATAAACTCTTTAAAATTTTATTGTGCCTCAGTTTACTTTTTAACAGAGAAAAATCTGCCTGGGACCTCAAATCATGGATGGAATCTTAATCTTGAATTCTACAGATTCTGCCATCTCTTTTAGTTCAGAGAAGTTGGTTGTCTCTGAAAAACGGTTCAAAGATCTGAGATCCTGTTCCACTTCCAATTATATCTCTGCTTCTACCAGCACTGAGAAATATAATTCCAACGTATCTTCATCTAAATATTTTTTTCTGCGTTGATCAGCAGATGACTGAAACATTTTCCATTGTTTCTACATCACACACTTACAATCCTGT
>NW_007738357.1:26178-27851 GCF_000696425.1 Galeopterus variegatus | reverse complement strand
TTGATCAGCAGATGACTGAAACATTTTCCATTGTTTCTACATCACACACTTACAATCCTGTCTCAGGTTGACCAATCTCAATCATATGCAAATGCCTGAGCTTTTAGATAGGCAGAAAAAGTGACAGCTCAGGCTGCCAGCTTCTCTTCTGTAGAGGTCACTTCTTCTCTAAATTGGAAGGGAGGTCAGTTATTGGTTTGTAGTGAAAAGACCTACACCCCTTTCATTTATCTTGGTTGATTTCTATGAATAAAAGAATTTCAGGTAAATATATTCCTTTATCATCCTAGCTACTATGGTCCTCATTCAACAGCCTAGTACACTATGACTCTGGCCCTTTGCATAAGAAATCAATCATAACATGCCTGTTTTCTAGCTCCTTTCAAAAGCCCAGTTCAAAGAAATGACATTAAAAAAAAAAACTTTTACTTTATTCTGAGTTTTATTCTTTCCTTCAAATAATTAAAATTTTATCTTTTGAAATTAGTTGATCCTTTGAAAATCTACATATTCTAAATGCATTAATTTGGTCCTCACAGAACCATCATTGCAGTGTATGTATTTTATTTTCTGCACATTACTTTTGTGTCATAAAATGAAGAAATCATTATATGTTTACTTTTGCATTATTGTAAAAGTAGTATGTAGGCATTTCTCATGACATTAGTCTTAAGATTTATTTAAAATTTTTGTGGGGGTGAAGGGTAATAATTCAGTACATGAAAAATAGTAATTCTTCTAAGTAATTGGTATCATACTACATTTTAAATAATGTATGTGAGAAAGGTCAGATTCAAATACAAATAAAAAACATATTACTATATTTTGTGTAATTTCTAACCACTTGACATTATGTTATCCAATCTGTAAAGATGTATAAGTTTTATTTTATGTTCACTCAAGAAAGTTATATAAATTGTGATGTGTGTGTGTCTGTATTCCTCCTGACCCATTTAAAATTCCCTTTAAAAATATGTAGATTATAAATGATGCCTAAGGAGTTCAGATGAAACAAGAATAAAACATCAATTAATAAACAGTGGAATTCATTTACTGTACAGAAAATTATTAGAGTTAGCAATGTTTGAGAAAAAGTTAAAATTGGGATGTTAAAATTGTAACTGCAAAAGTTTATGTTAATAAAAAATTAGAAAATATAAACACACCAAAATAATAAAAGGAAATATCTGCACTGGAAATACCACCACCCAGAGGTAAGTAGTATCAACTATTTTTAAGACATATATCCCTAGATTTATATAGATGCTTATCTTTGAAATTTAATTTGATTTTATACAATTTAATTTCTCATTATTATACAGATTTTTTACATACACAATTCTTCATTTCCTTTTCCAACTCTTCCAATAAATTTAAATGCTGATTAATAAATCTAATATAACTATAACAATACTTTCAAGAATTGTTTTAATTTTCCAGTAAAGCCAAACCACTGCCTTTAGAAGCTTGATTATAATTTTATACTTGTACTATTCCACTTTTTATCTTGTATCTCTGTGGTGAGACCCGTCTCACTATAATCAACAAAACATTAAATATTATTTATATTGGCCATAGGATAAAATTTTGATGTAGTTATTTAAAAATATATGTAAATCATGAAGGAATAGGTGGAAATAATTTAAAAATTAGAAATAAACAGCAAAAGAAAT
>NW_007738357.1:23168-25591 GCF_000696425.1 Galeopterus variegatus | reverse complement strand
ACAATTGTCAGATTTTTAAAAAAATAATAATATTTTGTTCATTCTGAAATAATCAAAATATTTAAAAGAGCAGCCATGCACTCATGGTAGATTTTATAAATCTCTGTGTTTTCTCAACTTCTTAATAATATTCACAATTTTGCAGGCAAGATTATACTTGTGAAATTGTTTCTATTTCCAATAAACTTGGACTTAAGGGACTAAAGCACAGAAAACTTGAAGAGCAGTCTAGACTCAAGTACTTCAGTTAATTTTGTGTTTATAACAGCTGCTGCAATGCTTCAGAAACTGTCTTATCCTCCTTGGAATTCATAAACAACCTAGACTCTTTCACCTGAAAGAGTCACTGGTCCCTTCATTTGGATTCATCAAAAGAGAAAAGTACTCAATGTAAGAAATGCCTTAAAAGGATTTATGAATATGAGGATTATCTCCCGCTTTCCAACACTGCTACTTGGTTTAATCAATTCTCACAAGGTAGAAAAACCCTAGTCTTGTGATAAAAAGTTTAAGAGCAATTTTGATAAGGCAGATTTTTAAATGCTTTTGTCCTTTTGTGGTAAAACCCACTTAAACTAAGCCTCTCTCAAATTGAGAAGGCTTCAAAGAATTAAGAAAACGATTACTACCCATCACTAAGTTCTAGAAAGGAACCAAAGAGGGAGCAGAGAGCTGCACAAATAAGTGGAATTTCTTCCAAACGTAGGCAGCACTCTCTTTAGGAGTTAAAAATCATCTGTAATGATTGCACTTCATTTAGTTAAGGATGGACTCAAGATGTTGCTATAAGTATCAAACGAGTTATTTTTTCTGACCCCAAATTTAGTAGATATATGGTCTTAATTGCAGTATTCAATAATTAGATCAAGGTACCAAATTTCGCATTAAATAATATCTGTACTTTTTTTTCCCTGAGAGGACTCTATAATATATAATTTGTGTAAATTACCTAGTACAAAGCCTGATTCAAAGACTTCATAGGCTAAATGCCCTCTTCCTTTTAATTTTTCAATAAAAAGTAAAACAATTTTTACCTAAGTTTATCATAAGGATGACTCTTTGTTAATGCATTTACTCCGTCTTAATACTTACAGCTTGATGCATCACAGGTGCTGCTATTTCTTCTCAGAACCTAAAATAGAAAATAAAGAACAGAAAGAAAAGGAAGGAAGGAGAGAAAAGTTCTGCAGTGAATTCTTCATAATTGCAGTATAGCTAATACACAGCTAATATACAGCCATCTTTCAAATGTTATTAAATTTCTTATTTTAAAATTTTTCCTAAATCAATTCTTTTAGAGCCAACAGCCTATAAACATATATTTACTGCAGCTAGTTGGGACACAAATTGAATCAATTCAAATAACTCGCTCTCTGGAAAACCGTGTTTTTTAAGCCACAACAATCACCAGGGGGACTGGTTAAAAAATGTGAATGAACCCATGAAAATCCATCACCATGCTACACATAGAATACATTATTTATTGATGTTGTGTCAGTACTATCATCTTTGTTTACAAAGGACAGAATTATAATTAGAACCAAATAGAACAATTTTAGCTAATTTGCTCTATAACTCTACAAATTTGTTATTAGTTTGAAGCTAAATGAATAAAGTAAAAAAGTAACACTTTGTGGTAGTTTTTTCATAGTTTTTTTGCATGGGAATTATAATTTTTAAAGTGAGCTCTCAGCCTGTCATGATAATAAAATTAGTGAGCAAAAATTTATCATTTTGACAATATTAAAAGAGAAGGACATTTTTAAAAAGATATGAGGTTATATAGGACGCTCTCAGCCTGTCATGATAATAAAATTAGTGAGCAAAAATTTATCATTTTGACAATATTAAAGGAGAAGGACATTTTTTAAAAGATATGAGGTTATATAGGACCAATGCAAAACCATGGTGCATAAAATTAAAACAAGGGAGATAATGTTTTTAATTGGTGACATGTATATTACTGTTTTTCAGAATTCTTGCACCTAAATAAGTATTTGTAAAGCTAAAATACAGATGTCTTGTCCTCTTTTTTATACATTGGTCTTTATAATCATTTTTTTGTTGTTGGAGATTAAGATCAAGTGTGAAATAAGATCGAGAAAGAGAGAGAAACTGTTGGATACAGTATCTTCAAAATAAATTTGCTCCCTTTACATAAAGTACTGTTTATTGAACAAAGTTGACCAATTATAATTCAAGCCCCGGAGGTATGATCTCTTATAAAAGAACGTAAAACATACATTTAAAAACCTTTATTATATATATAAATATGGCTTCATAAATCAGTGTTAAACTTTCTGGGTTCCCATTGATAAATTTAATTTTTAATAAATAGTATTTTGACAACTAGTCATTTAAAAAAATAGAAAAGTTGAATCAATACCTCACTGCACATAACAGAATGACTCCAAATGAATAAG
>NW_007738357.1:17374-22936 GCF_000696425.1 Galeopterus variegatus | reverse complement strand
ACACTTTGTGGTAGTTTTTTCATAGTTTTTTTGCATGGGAATTATAATTTTTAAAGTGAGCTCTCAGCCTGTCATGATAATAAAATTAGTGAGCAAAAATTTATCATTTTGACAATATTAAAAGAGAAGGACATTTTTAAAAAGATATGAGGTTATATAGGACGAATGCAAAACCATGGTGCATAAAATTAAAACAAGGGAGATAATGTTTTTAATTGGTGACATGTATATTACTGTTTTTCAGAATTCTTGCACCTAAATAAGTATTTGTAAAGCTAAAATACAGATGTCTTGTCCTCTTTTTTATACATTGGTCTTTATAATCATTTTTTTGTTGTTGGAGATTAAGATCAAGTGTGAAATAAGATCGAGAAAGAGAGAGAAACTGTTGGATACAGTATCTTCAAAATAAATTTGCTCCCTTTACATAAAGTACTGTTTATTGAACAAAGTTGACCAATTATAATTCAAGCCCCGGAGGTATGATCTCTTATAAAAGAACGTAAAACATACATTTAAAAACCTTTATTATATATATAAATATGGCTTCATAAATCAGTGTTAAACTTTCTGGGTTCCCATTGATAAATTTAATTTTTAATAAATAGTATTTTGACAACTAGTCATTTAAAAAAATAGAAAAGTTGAATCAATACCTCACTGCACATAACAGAATGACTCCAAATGAATAAGAGATCTAGAAAGCAAAGACATGTTCAAAAATGAATGGGAACATGTCAAAGCACACGGGATCTAGATAGTAAGGGGCTCCCACGGGCCAAATTAGAGATGAGTGAACACCATAAAAAATGAGAGAAACAATTATAACGCGCTGAATTATAGTATATTATGCATGAATCGATAATGCTACTTAAAAAATAAAAAGATTTGGGAAGGAAGAAAGCTCTTTTTCAACAGAAGAATATCAGCCAATCTATGTAGGAGGAAAACAGATTAAATTATCAATGGATGGTTAAAAATCACTTATATAGGTTTGAAACGTCATCCCACATATTATGTACATAAAAATAATAAAGTAATTATAAAAATTTACTTTCAATGCAGGGATCTAATAAACGTCAGCACATAAAATGGTCTAAGTTTAGCGTCACTGACAATGACAAGATGGTATTGTAGGCCTCATGAGTTACTCACTGGGAAATCATTCATGTAATTTTTTATAACACAACACACACAAAATGTTTAACTCAAGTCTAATTGATGTGGAAAGAATTAGAAAAACTTATATTATATGATTTTCTACATAATATTGGTCTGCACTCATATAAAGTATCTTATGTTCCATATCCTACTTTTTTGCATAAGTGGGAATTTTATACTGGTGCTACATTTAAGGGAAATTTTGCAGTATCAAGATCCATTTAAAATTTTGTATATCTAACTCAGTAATTCTACTTCTGAGAATACATGCTAAGGAAAAATTCTGAAATAAGCATACAAACACACAGAATGTTTACAATAGTTTAATTTATACCTAAATTTTAGCACTAAGCTATCCTTACATAAATTATTTTGTTGCAATATGATGGAATATTATAAAACTGTTGCAACTATTTTTTACAGTTTTATAATAATATAAAAAATTGATTATGCATATCTATCAAATTCAAACACATTTAACATTTTCTGAGTAAGAGAACCAAAATATTAACAATAATCACCTATAAGCAGCAAGAGAATAAGTGGCTTATATTAGATTCTCTGCATTTTTTAAATCTCCTAATTAATTATAATGAGGATACAAAACATTTTGTCAGTATTTATGTGCTTGACTGTTTAGAATGTGAATAAGCCTTGCATGTGATAATCTTAGGAATGCTGAGTTATTTTTTTTCTCTAGATGGAGAAAAAAATCAAGCATATTGTGGATCTCAATGTTATAGGTCCAGGAATTCGTGCCTAGGATGGAAAGATATGTGTTTGTATGTGTGCAGGGGGGTGGGGAGAGTGCGGTGGAAGAGCTGTTCACTGTTTCTGTCTCCTGGATATAGATTTAAATGCATCTCTTTGAGACCTGGAAAGCAGTAGCCACATAATTTGATTCCTTTGGAACAGGCTGCAAGGTCATCTGGTTTGGGGGGAGGAGTGATGGTGAGGAAAGAGGAGGAGGATTCTGCTACTCCAGTGTTTCTTACTTTCACACAATTATAATTTGATTTAAAACTCACTCAACTCCTGATTCATTTCAGATTAGTTATTTTTCCACTTACAAGCATGGAAACATAAATTTACTTTTTAAGTTCATCTCACATGTAAATAATAATATACAATTTCATATAAAATAAGATTTTTATGTTTATATAAACCTACTTAGATTTTTACTTCTCCCTCTTTATCACTTTCTTTGCCTTTATAGGTGAGCAATTCCTTCCTGTTAGAAAAATAACCAGTCCTTCCTCACATCAGCCCCTTTCCTGCATTTGCTTCTTTAATTTCATCCCTGAATTTACTGTCTCTTCACAACTCTGACTTCAGCCATATCAGAGCATTAGGGTGGTTCTCGGGAAACCAATGGCTGCCTAATTGCCGCAGTCACTGGCATTTTCCAGCTCTCCCCATCCCTGTGAACATTTGAGCTTTCTTTACCACTCCTTCCTCCTTATAGGAACACCCTTGTCCTTGGCTCCAGTGGTCCATTGTTCTGAATCTTTGCAGAACCTCTTTCTTGGCCCAATAATAAGAATCTCATGCTCTCCTGGGATCCATTTTGACTTCTTTTCTCACTTCCATCAACCTCAGGGGTGATAATATTCACTTTAGTAATTTAAACAATTCCTCACCCTACCGAGGACCATCTCAGGTATTTTGCCATTCTGAATCTGTCATATGCCTGGCACTTGCCAAATATTAAAGGACATCGTCTGGTATTTGAATCTCTTTTCTTCCTTTCCTGATTGCACACATTTTTCTGTTTTGTCCATACTTCCATGAAATGTCTAACTCTCAGCTCTTTGCCCTGCCCTGGTGATTCCTGACTTTTTGCTTGTCATTGTTACTTGCCTCCTCAGCTGTTCTCATCTGGGTTCCCCATACAGATTTTACTTAGATTGTCTACCTGATATTTAATCTCTTAGAATTTGTCTCATGACACATCTGCCGTGTAGTTTCCTCAGAGCCTGACATGCTACCTCATGTGAGATCAAGACAGGTTCAAATGGGAGAAAGAATTCTGGAAATTTGGTATTTTGCAAGACACTAACAGTATATCCCTGAAAGAAACAACACTGATGAGCTAATGGGACATTTCCAATCCCTGAAGCTTAAGAATGTGGCACTAGAAAGAAAAACAGCATGCATACAAGATTATATTATTCTTAACTGCGGATAAACTGCTCTCCAAACTCATAGCTCTTACCTCTCACCACAGTGAAAGTACTAATTTCCTCTACACCACCTTCTTTTCCTGTTCCAGAAAAATCCTGGGAAGCCTATTATAAAGCCATTTGAATTCTATATGAAGCTGCTCTAATTTTATACCCAAGGTCGGTTCTAGAGAAGAAGTTAAAAGGGTCACGTTTCCTGCATCCTGAAGGCCAGAGAGGAAGAAAGATGCAACTTGGCTGTCCTCTCAGCAATGATTACAGATGTTTTCTAATCACCCTTTCTAGAAAGTTCCACAGAATTGCTTACAATAATGCACAAAAACTTGCAATCTGTTTTCTCCTATTAAAAAAAGATACAGGTGGATGGAATGCTCCAGAGAAAGGACACCTTCATTTCATCTTTTCTGGAATGATCCACAATCAGAAAATGATTCAAAAGACTCTCAGCCAAGTACTACACAATGAGCCAACTTGTGCTCTATAAGCAATTGGTAGGATGGACAAAATATGTTTTTTATATTTGCATAGGGATACAGATTAGAACCCATCTATGCCTCCTCACTGGTCACTACTCAAGTTGAATCAATTACTTGTGGTGGGGGTAGAGGGTGGAGCAAAAACTGAAAAAGAATAGGGTGAGGCATAGTTATCACTTCTCTTACCACTGTCAGAATAAGTACAAATAAAAAAGCTAGCCATAGTTTTCTTGTATTGAAACCAGCCCCATTGTTATTGAAGTAAGGTTTACATGGCATAAAGCTTGTTACTAAAATAAACAAGTTCTACCTTCCTAAAAAGCCCAATAATGAAAAGTCTCGAAAGCTATAAAGGATATGAATTACTGACTGAAACGGGGGTTCTTTCTGCCAGTTCCATTTAGTGTAGGTGGGACCCCCATCCAAGCTCTCCACATGATAAATCGGAGCACTGGCCAATGATGCTCTTCCTGCAAATGGGGCTGCAATCTCAGTCCAGGCTCATCCCGAAATGGACGGTCCAGACCCAGAAGTCTGATTTCCCCTCTACAATTTGGACTGGGAGAATTTTTTCTGATTAAATTTCTTCTTGGACCATGAAAAAATGTTGATAACAATCCATTGGCAGATGCCCAATAACATCTTCATTCTTTTGTATTGCTGTACATCACGTAGTGGTTGATATTTGTAACCTTCCCAAAATTCATAGGCTAGTGGTGCCAGCATGCTACGTTCTTCCAAACAGCCACACCTCTAGGCTAACATGTATTTGCCCAGCTATTCTAATCATAAATCAAGAACGCTATGGAGCATGATGGCCTGCTTTTGGAGGAAGATAAACTAGTGCTCAATCAAGGAGGTTGTTCGTATGGTTGTAACATTTCAGCACCATGGTTGGCACCATTAAAACAACAGCAACAACTAGTGAAATGGAATGAACGTTTGCATCATCTCAAAATTCGTATGTTGAAACTTTAATCCCCAATGTGATAGCATTTGGAGATGGGGCCTTTAAGTAGTAATTAGGTCATACTGGTGGAGCCATCATGAATGGGATTAGTACCCTTTATAAGAAGAGACAGGACAGAGCTTGCCTTCTCTCTCTGCTTTATGTGAAGACATGGCAAGAAGACAGCCATCTGAAAAGCAGAAACAGGGCCCGCACCAGACCAACCCTGCTGACACCCTGATTTCAAACTTCCCAACCTCCAGAACTGTGAGAAATAAATGTCTGTTACAGTAGTGCAAACAAACTGAGACACCTAGAAACCTCGGAACTTTCCAAATAAGGTTGATCCTATTTGTTATGTTCTTTGAAGCCCCAAAATTATTTAACGGAGAGTCATAAATACAGTAAAATTTCAAAGAACAGGAGACATCACCCACACCATAAGGTCCTTTAACTGAATAATTATATAACAGTTGGAGTTAGCCACAGTAATCAGTTCTAAATAAATAGTCAGCTACTAAATATAGTGGAACTTGTTCCTCCTCTGTTCTCCTTATATTAGATTTGCTCTTCAAATTAACACAGCAATACCTCCTTGATGTAGCTGTAAGATCTTTTTTTTTTTTAAAGATGACCAGTAAGGGGATCTTAACCACTGACTTGGTGTTGTCAGCACCACACTCACCCAGTGAGCTAACCGGCCATCCCTACATGGGATTCGAACCCGTGGCCTTGGTGTTATCAGCACCACACTCTCCCAAGTGAGCCACGGGCCGGCCCTGTAAAATCCTTC
>NW_007738357.1:11900-16913 GCF_000696425.1 Galeopterus variegatus | reverse complement strand
CCCGTGGCCTTGGTGTTATCAGCACCACACTCTCCCAAGTGAGCCACGGGCCGGCCCTGTAAAATCCTTCTTTAAACCTAGACCTACTGTCACTTGCTTTGATCCCTCATTATTTACTCTCTCCCACTCCTTAAAAAAAGTAGCAAATTTTTAAAAATCATTTTTAGTAAAATTATATAAAATTGAGATTTTCTAAAAAGGAAACAAAATCAATAGTATTGCATATACACACTAAACAATTTTAAAATAATAATGGCTTTTAAAAGAGAAAATGCTTGCAGTGCTAGTACATGTGACTCAACTATAGTAAAGTAATTAGCATATCATTATCAAAATTAACATGAGGGCACATGTAATGTCACAGGGTTTATTTCTATTCCATTAATCACATCTTGTGTAGTACATATAATTATATCTATATTATATAACAGTTCAGTATAAATTGGATGTTGACAAAACACTAAGGTTTTTAAAAAATCTATTAGGTAATGGTTTGAAACTAGATAATCCATAATTTTCTTCCATGCTAGCTATGCCACTTATGAACACATCCTAGAAACATAAAAAATTTCACGTTGAGGTTATTTGAAAGGGGGAGTAGTCACTTAACTTTTTTTTGCTCTCTCTTTTTACTGAGCACGTGTTAAAATTTTATTTGAATCATTAATGAGGAAACTAGCAAAATGACAATAACTAGCAAAATTCAGTTAGTATATGAGAAACTTGTATTCATATAGCAGTGATAAAAGGAATGTAATAGTAACACTGCTAGTTTAAATATAAAATTGGTCACTGTCTTACTAGCAAATAAAATCATAACCTTTGGTTTAAATTCTTTAACATACAGAAAAAAATTATCAAACCGTATTAGTCTGCTCAGGCTATGCTGTAGGTTGAATGTTCCCCCAAATCTCATTGAAGCTTGACTCCAATTGTAACAGTGCCAAGAGTGTGGGAAATCAATTATGGAATTTAAAAGGCAGGGACTTTGAGAGGTGATTAGATTGTGAGGACTGTGCCCTCATGAATGGATTGATCTGTTCATGGAGTAATGGGCATGGTTCTGATGGCTTTATAAGGAGAGGAGCAAGTGAGAATGTTAGCTCACTCTTGCTCAGGCCATGTTTACCATGTGATACCTGCATTGCCACAGAGAGACACCAACAAGAAGGCCTTCACCAGATGTGATCCATGGATTTTCTATCCACTGAATCTGTAAGAAATAAATTTTGTTTCTTTATAAATTACCCTTTTACCATGTGATACCTGCATTGCCATAGAGAGACACCAACAAGAAGGCCTTCACCAGATGTGTTCCATGGATTTTCTATCCACTGAATCTGTAAGAAATAAATTTTGTTTCTTTATAAATTACCCAGTTTCAGGTATTCTGCTATAAGCAACAGAAATGGACTAATATGGGCTACCATAATAGAATACCACCAGACTGAGTAGCTTTAACAACAGAGATTTATTTTCTCATAGTTCTGGAGGCTGGAAGTGCTTAACTTCTTGTTTAAGGACTCTTTGTGGTGAGAATCTAAGATAATGCACACCAGCGAACTCATTGCAAGCATATCTGATGCCCACAATCCTTAAAATAAATTACCCAGAGAGAAAACACCATGGCTTTCTTGACCCAGTCTAAGAAAGTGATGCCATTGGCTGAATAATTTCACAGAACTTTCTCAAAAAGTTTCATGCTTCCCTGCAGAATAAGGTTATTATGTAATAAAAACAAACATATTTTCCAGATTTTTAAAAAATATTTTCACATTTATAAAGTAATGCAGTATAATCGTTATAGCATGGCTTGTGAGGTTAGACAGCGAAGGTGTGAAATCCACCTCTTTTTTCTTTGTTACATTGTGCACTGTATGTGGACTTTTCCTTCTCTGTAAAATGGGAATGATAATAGTACTTACTTACTATGGCTGGTATGATCACTAAATGGGATAATCAATCTTATATGATTTAAAAAGACTCTAGTGCATATTTTAAAGCTTGAAATAATTATTGATTATTCTCATAATAGTTTTACTCAATCAGTATCTGTTGATTATTTATTATGTGGGACACATTATGCTAGGTCTTCCAGAGAGTTAGCTCTGGTAAGCACAGTAAGTTTAAACCATAAAGAAAAATAGTAATTTCTCTGCATCCTCACAATCATTTGCTGTTATCTGTCTTTTTTATCATATTCAGTCTAACTGAAGTGAGGTTATATCTCAATATGGTTTGGATTTGCTTTTCCCTGATGGTTAGTGATGTTGAACATGTTTTCATGTACCTGTTGGCCATTTGTATGTCTTCCTTCGAGAAATGTCTATTGAGCTCCATTGCCCATTTTTTAAATTGGATTATTTGCTTTTTTGTTGTAAAGTTGTCTGAGCTCTTTGTATATTCTGGATGTTAATTCCTTGTCAGATGCGTATTTTGCAATTATTTTCTCCCATTTTGCAGGATGTTTTTTCACTCTATTGATTGTTTCCTTTGCTGTGCAGAAGGTTTTTAGTTTGATATAATCCCATTTGTGGATTTTTTCTTTTGTTGCCTATGCTTTTGGGATCTTATTCATAAAGTCTTTGCCCAGTCCTAAATTCTGGAGTGTTCGCCTACTTTTTCGCCTAGGAGTTTTAAAGTTTCAGGCCTTATATTTAGGTATTTAATACACTTTGAGTTGATTTTGGTATATGGTGAAAGGTACAAATCAAGTTTCATTCTTCTACAAATGGATATCCAGTTTTCTCAGCACCATTTATTGAAGAGGCAGTCTTTTCCCCAATGTATGTTCTTGGTGCCTTTGTCAAAGATCAGTTGGCTGTAAATATGTTGGTTGATTTCCTTTTCTTTTTTTTAAATTTTATTTTGTCAATATACAATGTGGTTGATTATTCTGGCCCATTACCGAAACCTCCCTCCATCCTCCCTCTCCCCCGTCTCTCCCAAGAACCACCTTTCTGTTCTCTTGTCATATCAACTTCAAGGAATTGTAATTGTTGTGGTTTCTTCCCTCCCCCCCCCAGGTTATTTGTGTATTTATTTATTTATTTATTTATTTTTAACTCCCACAAATGAGTGAGAACATGTGATATTTCTCTTTCTGTGCCTGACTTGTTTCACTTAATTTAATTCTCTCTAGGTCCATCCATGTTGTTTCAAATTGCAATATTTCATTCTTTTTCATAGTGGAGTAGTATTCCATTGTGTATATATACCACATTTTCCTTATCCATTTGTCTGATGATAGACAATTAGGTTGGTTCCAACTCTTGGCTATTGTAAATAGAGCTGGGATAAACATGGGGTGCGGGTATCTCTTTGACATGATGTTTTCCATTCCGTTGGGTGTATACCCAGCAGTGGAATTGCTGGATCCTATGACAGTTCTATCTCAAATTGTTTAAGGAAACTCCATACCATTTTCCATAATGGCTGCACCAATTTCCAGTCCTACCAAAAGTGTAGGAGGGTTCTCTTTTGCCACATCCTCTCCAGCATTTGTTGTTCGTCTTTTTGATGATAGCCAGTCTAACTGGGTGAGATCCATTCCTCTGGGTATATTCCCAGCAGCGGGATAGCTGGGTCATATGATAGATCTGTCTGCAATTGTTTGAGGAACCTCTATACCATTTTCCACGGAAGCTGAACAATTTTGCAGTCCCACGAACAATGTATGAGAGTTCCTTTTTCTCCACAATCTAGCCAGCATTTATCTTTCACATCCTTTTGGATATTAGCCATCCTAAATGGGGTGAGATGGTATCTCAGTGTGGTTTTGATTTGAGAGATGGTATCTCAGTGTGGTTTTGATTTGAGAGATGGTATCTCAGTGTGGTTTTGATTTGAGAGATGGTATTGAGAGATGGTATCTCAGTGTGGTTTTGATTTGAATTTCCAGAATGCTGAGTGATGTTGTATGTGTCTGTTGGCCATTTGTATGTCTTCCTTTGAGAGATGCCTGCATTTTTTCATGTGTCTGTTGGCCATTCCTATATCTTCCTTTGAGAAATGCCTATTTAGCTCTTTTGCCCATTTTTTAATTGAGTTACTTGTTTTTTTTTTTGTTGTAAAGTTGTTTCAGTTCCTTGTATATAATGTATATTATTCCTTTGTCAGATGTATATTTTGCAAATACTTTCTCAGACTCTGTTGGTTGTCTTTTACCTCTGTTAATTGTTACTTTTGCTGGGCAGAAGCTTTTTAGTTTGATATAACCCCATTTGTTTACTTTTCTTTTGGTTGCCCGTGCTTTTGGGGTTGTATTCATGAATTCTGTGCCCAGTCCTACTTCCTGAAGTGTNCCTTGTGTTTGATTTTATTAATATGGTGTATCAAATTTATTGATTTGCATATGTTGAACCAACCTTGCATGCTTGGAATGGATCCCATTTGATCATGGTATACAATTTTTCATATGTGTTGCTGTATTCTGTTAGCTAGTATTTTATTGAGGATTTTTGCATCTATAGTCATCAAGGATATTGGCCTGTAGTTTTCTTTGTTAGTTGTAACTTTACCTCGTTTTCATATCAGGGTGATGTTTGCTTCACAGAATCAGTTTGGGAGAATTGCCTCTGTTTCAATATTTTGGGATAGTTTGTAGAGAACTGGTGTCTATTCCTCTTTGAATGTTTGATAAAATTCTGCTATGAATCCATCTGGTCCTGGGCTTTTCTTTGTTGGGAGCCTTCTAGTAACAACTTCAATCTCTTTTATTGTTATTGGTTTGTTCTGATTTTCTACATCTTCTTGGCTCAGTTTTGCTAATTTGTGTGTGTCCAGAAATTTGTACATTTCCTCCAGATTTGTTGGCATATATGTGTTTATAGTATTCTCTAATGATTCCGTGTATTTCAGATATATCAGTTGTAATATCACCTTTTTCATTTCTAACTTTTGTTATTTGGGTCTTCTCTCTTCCTTTTTTAGTTAGTTGTGCTAATATTTTGTCAATTTTATTTATCTTTTCAAAAAACCACCTTTTTGACTCACTGATCTTTTATGTCATTT
>NW_007738357.1:10277-10946 GCF_000696425.1 Galeopterus variegatus | reverse complement strand
TTTCCTTCTTTAGGTCTAATAGAGTTTGCTTTATAAATCTGGCTTCTCCGACATTGGGTGCTTGTATGTTTATTATTATTATGTCTTCTTGATGGATCAAGCCCTTTATCATTATGTAGTGGCCCTCATAATGTCTTTTTATGGTTTTTAGTTTAAAGTCTATTTTATAAGATATGAGAATAGCTACTCCAGCTCATTTTTCATTACTATTTGCATGGTAAATCTTTTTTCTATCCTTTCACTCATAGTCTATGTGAGTCTTTATAGGTGAGGTGGGTCTCTTGAAGGCAGTGTATATTTGGGTCCTCCTTTTTAATCAAGTCAGCCAGTTTGTGTCTTTTGATTGGGGAATTTAATCCTTTTACATTAAGAGTTGTTATTGAAAAGTGTTGATTTACTCCTAGCATTTCATTAATTTTTGTTTGGATTCTTAAGTGTCTTTCATTCCTTTCTTTCTGATTTACTGTTTGTTTTATGTATTTGTTGGTTCCTTGGGTTGTAGATAAACTTTTTTTTCTCTTCATTGTTGGCATTTTTATTTTACTAGTGGGTTTTGATTTTTCTTGAGTTTTTATGGCAGTGGTAGTTATTTTTCATGTATCAAGCCCAGTATTCCCTTGAGAATTTCTTGTAAGGGTGGTTGTATGATAGTGAACCCCCGCAGGTTTT
>NW_007738357.1:8026-8928 GCF_000696425.1 Galeopterus variegatus | reverse complement strand
CTGAGTTTTCTTGTAACTCATTTAGTTTCCTTAGAATTATCACTCAGAATTACTTGTCAGACGTTTCAAGAGCTTCTTGTTGTATAGGATCTAGAACTTGAGAGTTATTGCCCTTTGATGGTGTACTTTCTTGATTTTTCATATTTCTGGTATCTTTCCTTCAATGTTTAGTCATTGTGGCAGGGGATTTCACAGTCCACTGGTTTGACACTATTTTCTGGCTAGGATGGTGCTGGGGCTGCCAATTTGGTACTGCTGCCTCAGTGTCTGTTCAGTTGCCCACTAGTGCCTTGGTGCATGGTCACCTTGGGTCTTAGACCTCTCCAAGGAGGTGCCTCTCTGGTCAGCATGAACTTGGCTGGGCTGGGGATGGAGTAAGGCAATGGCAGCAAGGCCTACCTGCTGGGTTGCATGCTGGCACCACAAGGCATGTAGTCTCCACAGATCTTGGGCTTCTCTGGCTGGGCACCTCTCTGATCTGTATGCACTTGGCCGGGCTGGGGATAGAGTTGGGTGGCAGCAGCGAGGTCTACCTGCTGGGTTGCATACTGGCACCACAGGGTGCATGGTCTCCATGGATCTTGTGCTTCTCCAACTGGGAGCATCTTTAATCAGTGTGCACTAGGCTGGACTAGGGATGGAGTTTGGTGGTGGGGGTGAGGCCTACTGGCTGGGTCACATACTGCCACCGCAGGGCACATGGTCTACACGGGTCTCGGGCTTCTCCAGCTGGAATCCTCTCTGATCAGCATGCACTAGGCTGGGCTGAGGAAGGAGTCTTGATTTTTGAGTTCTCTATTCTGTTCCATTGGTCCACGTGTCTGTTTTTATGCTAGTGCTATGCTGTTTTTGTTACTAGAGATTTTTAATACAGTTTGAAGTCAGAAAGTGTAGTGCCTCCA
>NW_007738357.1:4827-6744 GCF_000696425.1 Galeopterus variegatus | reverse complement strand
AGCTCTAAGAGTTTTTTGGTAGAGTCTCTTGGGTTTTCTGTATATAGAATCATGTCATCTGCTCCTGCACTGTTCGTGGGACTGTAAATTAGTACAGCCACTCTATTGAGAACAGTATGTAGGTTCCTTAAACAACTACCAATAGAACTACTTCTATATGATCCAGCAATCCCACTCCTGGCGATATATCCAGAGGACTAGAAAACATTGGTCAAAGAGATACCTGCACTCCCATGTTTATTGCAGTTCTATTTACAATAGCTAGGTTATGGAACCAACCTAAATGTCCATTGATGGATGACTAGATAAAGAAATTGTGTTATATATACACAATGGAATACTACTCAGCCATAAAAAAGAATGAAATTCTATCATTTTCAACAACATGGATGAGCCTGTAGAAAATTTTCCCAAAGTGAAACAACCCAGGTACAGAAAGATAAATACCACATGTTCTCACTCATAACTGGGAGCTGAATCCATAAATAAACAAATGAATGGTAAAGAGATACAGAGAAAAAGAAAGAAAGAATAATCACAGTAATATGCTGCACTTTTAAAAAACTAGAGGTGGAAAAGGGGAGGGGTGAGGGAGAGGGGGGCTAATGAGGAATTGGTCCATGGACACAAAGAAGGATTGCTTATTGTAATGATGAATAAGCTAACTATACTGATCTAACCATCACACATTCTACACAGTTATTGAAAATCAACGTTGTGCCCCACATGTACGTATAATAAAAAAGAAAAAAAAAAGAAAAACAGTAATTTCCTTAGGTTCTAAAAATGAAAATTCTTTTAGCATTCTGATAGTTATTTTTTTAAATATATATTTTACAAATATGAACTCTCATTGCTATAAATGATATTAAAGTCTGCTGATCTNAAAATTTCATATTTTAAACCAGATTGAAGGAAGACTATTAATATGTCAATAGGCCTTCCACAGCAGCATGGCTTTAGAAAGAATCAAAACAAATACACAGAAAACCTCTGTTATTTAAACTGTCTTGGGAACAATTTTCTAGTAAGAGAATTGTCAATTCTAGGGTCCATGGATAATGTGGAAACCAAATGTGTTTTCAAGGCCAACATGGTCACTGATGACTGAAAGCTTTATCATGTTCACATTGGCATTTACTACCTATAAAGTGAAAAATATCACTTGTAATGCAATTATTTCTGCAATGGCCTTATAACAATAGAGATGTTACATGGCTTGTGAAATTTAAAATACGATTCTCTTCTGTTTAGCGCTGGCACATACTATGTGAATTCTCTTTTGACAAGTTGTATTCCTTCTGATGAAAACTGTATTTGCCCACAGAAGTACCATGTATATATTTAAACTTTACTCTTCATTTCAGAACCAACACATGATGATTTTATTTATACAGCAATTTTTTTTTTTTTAAATTGAATTTTGTGGCCACCAGAAGACCTACTAAGTACAAAATACACCTAAAAAGAGCAAACTGGATCTGCCCTCTGTTTTGAGTTATCTGTTAGGATTCATATTGAACTGGAACATTATGCCTCTGATTAGCTTTATAATTTCTGCAAGATTTTCAACAGCACAGTGACCTCGGTTTACTCATGTAAAAAATAGGGTTCCGGAGCTAACATTCACTGATTCTACCTTTATAAATAATACAACAAAAATGTTTTAATTTGCAAGTATTTCAGAAAACTCTAATATGCACATATTTCCATGCTCTGCTCCTGGCATACTTTTTGATAAGTGCACATTTCATACCTCAAACTTGAAATTGTTTCAGCTACGGATTGAAATTCTGACTTATTCATTACTTCTTTTATAATCATGTTGTGAGGTGAATTGTGTCTCCCTCACTACCAAATTGATATGTTGAAAGCCTAACTTCAGAATGTGATCTTTTTGGAGACAGAGTCTTTACA
>NW_007738357.1:0-4576 GCF_000696425.1 Galeopterus variegatus | reverse complement strand
AAAGAGCAAACTGGATCTGCCCTCTGTTTTGAGTTATCTGTTAGGATTCATATTGAACTGGAACATTATGCCTCTGATTAGCTTTATAATTTCTGCAAGATTTTCAACAGCACAGTGACCTCGGTTTACTCATGTAAAAAATAGGGTTCCGGAGCTAACATTCACTGATTCTACCTTTATAAATAATACAACAAAAATGTTTTAATTTGCAAGTATTTCAGAAAACTCTAATATGCACATATTTCCATGCTCTGCTCCTGGCATACTTTTTGATAAGTGCACATTTCATACCTCAACCTTGAAATTGTTTCAGCTACGGATTGAAATTCTGACTTATTCATTACTTCTTTTATAATCATGTTGTGAGGTGAATTGTGTCTCCCTCACTACCAAATTGATATGTCCTTGAAATTGTTTCAGCTACGGATTGAAATTCTGACTTATTCACTACTTCTTTTATAATCATGTTGTGAGGTGAATTGTGTCTCCCTCACTACCAAATTGATATGTTGAAAGCCTAACTTCAGAATGTGATCTTTTTGGAGACAGAGTCTTTACAGAGGTAGTCAAGTTAAAATAAGGTTATTAGGGTGGGATGATATAACTGGTGTCCCTAAATAAAAGGGAAATTTAGAGATGGACACACACACACAGGGAGAATGCTATGTGAGCATGAAAGCAGAGATGAGGGTGATGTTTCTACATTCGAGGAATGCCGAAGATTGCCAGCAAATCACGAGAAGCTAGGGCAGATACCTGCAACAAATTCTTTTCAACAGTTTGCAGAAGGAACCAAACCTGCCCAGACCTTGAGCTCTGACTTCTACCCCCAGAACCCTAAGACAATGCATTTCTGCTGCTTAAGCCACTCAATTTGTGTTATATTGTTAAGGCAGCTCTAGCAAACAAATCAGAAGCAGAGCTGAAAAGGGAAAATAGAGGCGGACTAATTTTGTTGTTGATTTTCTTTTAATATAACCACTTTGTTTCCACCAAGAATTTTGTTTCTTACCGCTAAGTGATTCAAGTCAAAATTTAATCAATGATTTGGGTCACTTTAGCTGTTACTTAAAATTACCTTTCACACTGACTTTGTGGGTGGGGGACGGGGCAGTGCCTCTCTGGCCCCTTGTTGACACTCACTAACTGGAGCGTTTGATGATTAATGCTACTCATCAGTCGCCTCCTTCCCGCTCATGTATCATAAAAGTCTCCTGTAGCTCCCAGCAGGATCATACTAATGCAGTGCCCTAGCAAAATTAGCAGCAGGAAACAAACCTTTGTAATTTCCTCCCTTTATAAATAGCATTGTTCATTCAGTAAAGGATAGAAGTCCCTGCTTTAATTGTTTCTGCCCTGAAAAGTTACTTTCTTTCCATCAGTGTTAAAAATCAATCAAAATGAATGCACATACAATTAAACAGCCTACTGAGAAAGCGAACATTCCTTTTACTTTTGAACTCTTCTGATTTCATCTCTCAGAGTGGGTCTATTGTACTGGCATTTTATAGGAAGCATTCAATACGTTTAATGTGCCTTGAGGTTACCATTGGAGAGAGAGTAACAGATGGAGCATCAATGAGACTTTTTTTTTTTTAAAATCCCCAAAAAAGCTTTTTCTTCTTGGAAAAACAGTTAATATTTAATACCATTTGAAAGTGGACTCTGGGAATTTGTGGTTTTCAAAGGTGAGTACAAAAATTGTAAACCAAAGATGTTGATATATATAGAAGCAGATAGGTAGAAATTTAATTTCTTACTGTGGAGTGAACTGCATCTCATGTATCCTCTGAAGTAGTATAATATCTTCTTCAATATTGACTAGAAGTTTGATGGACATAGACGGCAGTAATTTAAGATCTTAACAATTTTTATGACAGTGCAAATGCTATGGTAAAACAAACTAACAAACAAAAAACCCATAAAATGGGTTGATCTTTCTCCTTAGTCTTAACTCCAAGTAAATAAAATTGAAAAAAAAAATCTGTCTCTTTATATAGACTAATAATTATGATCAAAAAAGAAGCATTTTCCAAACAAGAAACAAGAAGAATGTTCACAACAGCAAAACATAAAAATACAAAGTTTAGTGATGAGGGAGAAAATGAATGAGTAAAAATATATCTGTCTCTTTATATAGACTAATAATTATGATCAAAAAAGAAGCATTTTCCAAACAAGAAACAAGAAGAATGTTCAGAACAGCAAAACATAAAAATACAAAGTTTAGTGATGAGGGAGAAAATGAATGAGTAAAAATATCAGTATATTTAACAGTATATGTAGAATACTGATGTAGAATGTTCTATAATTGTATAGCAAAAGTCTGTCATGAGTCTAAACTGGAGTCTTGCAGGGTTTCAGACATTTCTGGACTCTGAGAGTGATCTGAGGTGGTTGGGCAGATCTGCAAGCCAAAGAGCTTAGAAGCCCTTTGGGAAATAAATAGTCAAAGTCCTGAGAATAAAAACTCTCCAACTGTCTTGCATACCTGCTTCAAATTACAGGATTGTAGTTTTCAAATTATTTGGGTTTTATAAGTACCACCAGTTGCTGAAAATTCTCATTTGTTCCCACCTTGACTATATCACGCCCTGTTGCCTATGGGCTCATGACTGACTTTAAGATTGAGGTAATTTTACACATACAAACTGAAATATGTGTTTTTGTTAAATTCTTATGACTTGTCTAGAGAAAAAATAACATTGTTTTGAAACTCCTCTAACATAGTACAACTGCGAAATGCAAGAGAAATATTATCCCTGCATTAGCATGGAACACAATACTGTATTCAGGATCAGTCAATCCATTCTGAGGTTCCAGGACCCCAGCATTCTTGTGCCCAAGGAACAGGGATGCCTCCACACAGCAATGCCTGTTAATAGTATCTCCAATAATGATAACAAAGGCAGATCCTAGGATTAAGTGTCACCAAAGAGTTTAGTTTATGTTTTGTAGAAACAGTTTAGGAAATACTGATGAAAGTCTTCGAGCCCTTTCAGGGAGCAGTAGCTTTAATAAATGAGTATGAACNTAAAATGGGTTGATCTTTCTCCTTAGTCTTAACTCCAAGTAAATAAAATTGAAAAAAAAAATCTGTCTCTTTATATAGACTAATAATTATGATCAAAAAAGAAGCATTTTCCAAACAAGAAACAAGAAGAATGTTCACAACAGCAAAACATAAAAATACAAAGTTTAGTGATGAGGGAGAAAATGAATGAGTAAAAATATCAGTATATTTAACAGTATATGTAGAATACTGATGTAGAATGTTCTATAATTGTATAGCAAAAGTCTGTCATGAGTCTAAACTGGAGTCTTGCAGGGTTTCAGACATTTCTGGACTCTGAGAGTGATCTGAGGTGGTTGGGCAGATCTGCAAGCCAAAGAGCTTAGAAGCCCTTTGGGAAATAAATAGTCAAAGTCCTGAGAATAAAAACTCTCCAACTGTCTTGCATACCTGCTTCAAATTACAGGATTGTAGTTTTCAAATTATTTGGGTTTTATAAGTACCACCAGTTGCTGAAAATTCTCATTTGTTCCCACCTTGACTATATCACGCCCTGTTGCCTATGGGCTCATGACTGACTTTAAGATTGAGGTAATTTTACACATACAAACTGAAATATGTGTTTTTGTTAAATTCTTATGACTTGTCTAGAGAAAAAATAACATTGTTTTGAAACTCCTCTAACATAGTACAACTGCGAAATGCAAGAGAAATATTATCCCTGCATTAGCATGGAACACAATACTGTATTCAGGATCAGTCAATCCATTCTGAGGTTCCAGGACCCCAGCATTCTTGTGCCCAAGGAACAGGGATGCCTCCACACAGCAATGCCTGTTAATAGTATCTCCAATAATGATAACAAAGGCAGATCCTAGGATTAAGTGTCACCAAAGAGTTTAGTTTATGTTTTGTAGAAACAGTTTAGGAAATACTGATGAAAGTCTTCGAGCCCTTTCAGGGAGCAGTAGCTTTAATAAATGAGTATGAACCAAAAAACAAATGATTTGCACTGTGAAACAAGTATTTTTTTTTCTTTACAATTTTAATTTAGAATTGCTTCATTCAATTCTATAATTTCCTATTTTACTGTAAGCTTACCTTAATTTTGTAGTACAAAATTTTAATAAGGACAATATAATATTAGCAAAATTCTGGAAAGAAAAATTGCCCTAAGTTGAATGTTACTGCTGGGTTGAGAAGAAACGAAAGCATTACTCTATGAGAATAGACTCTGTTCTCCATAGAATGCCATTTAAAATTACAAAAATGGGCTGTATTCAACCACTATCTCTGTAAAGTTGAATCAAAAACTGCATATCATGGAGACTGTTTAGGTTTGGCATGGTGCTGTTTGACATAGCGCTCGCATCCTCTTTGAATGTTACCAGAACAGGCGATCAACTGCCTGGCTGTTTCGATGTCATGCAAACACCTTCCTAGAAGGACTCTATTTATATGCTCTTGAGTGATGAAGTTGGGTTATGCTTTGGTATTAGCTTTTACTAAAAGCATATTAAACCTAAAAACTGATTTTTATCTATCAAGTTAAGAGAGATGACG
>NW_007738356.1:40165-44892 GCF_000696425.1 Galeopterus variegatus | reverse complement strand
ATCAGAAAGGCAGCTGGTTTAGGGGCATGCACTCCAGACTGAGAAACAGGAAACCTTGGTATGGGACTTTCCTTTGCCTCTGACTAGATGGGGAAGGTCACTTCACCATCTGGGTCTATAAAATAAAGGGGTTGGGCTCTGATACCAAAAGCCTGGTAAACCTTAACACTCTGTGACTCTGTGAATCCATTGTCCTTTTTCTGTCCAGAGCTAGGATTATGGTATTTTACCTTTCTGAGTCATAAGAAAAGTGGGAGGGAAAAGCTGGAATCTGAATCCCTGCTCTCTCTCTGTGTCTCCTAGGATATCAGAAGCACTCTAATAAGGTAAGCAATATAGTTTCTCTCTCCTCTTTCCTGCATAAATATGCATACATGCAACACATGCCTAGTTACTGCCATACAAATATACAACATTCTCACATTAAAGACATAAATTCCCATGTAAATTTCCCATGTCCCCAATTGCATTCTCATGTACAGCCCTAGACGCACACCGCCGAGTAGCATTGCCCCAGTGTGGGCAGTGGAGTCCATCGTAGAGGAAGTATGTCTACCTGTGGGAACTGGCACCTCCATGCCTGATTAGAGGATGACTGGCTGAGTTTAGAGGCATCTTTAAGGAAGATAATTTGCAGACCCCGTCATTTCTGTGCCCCTAGATGTGAAACCAGAAAGTGCCGGAAACCAGAGGCTGTGTCCCCTGAGCTGGGCCAGAGGATTCGGGACTTCCCCCAGCAGGCCCTCCCACTACAGAGGGAGATGAAGATGTTTCTGGGTAAGAGGACTCCAGGTTTGCATGGAGCACAAGCAGGCATGAAGCCCAGGTTTAGGAATGGCCACTGTGCTCCACTGCCCAAGGTCATGTGCCTTTTGGCAAGGATTATTTCCTTCTGGTTCCTTGATTTCTTTATTTGCAGATTTTGATAAAATCTGTCTATCAGGTTGATGTGACAGTGAAGTAAGAAAACAGTGAAGATTTCTCGGAAAAACTTTGAAAAATAATTAAACAAATCTGATCAGTTGGCATTTAAGCAATATAAAAGATAATCATTAACAACATCTGCCATTCTCAATAATAAAAAATCCACAGCCGCATTTGCAATATGTGATAAGTTTTTGATGATGGGCGTTGTTAATCAATAGCCAGCTACAGTATTTATCTCTATCCTGTGGTAGCCGACTCTGCCCTCCCTCCCCCTCGCTTTCCTTCTGTTGTTTGGCTCTCAGAGTTGAACCGTCCCTGCAGGGACTGCACCACCTCCCTTTTCCAGAACAGGGAGTGGTGGTAGGAAAGGACGAGGAGGGTTTGAAATGAGAGTCAGGAATGGAATGTGGCTCTTTGCCAACCCCACTGATCCCCTGGCTAACCACTAACTGTAACATCATGAATGAGGCCACCTCTTTCTAAATGACCCACCCACAAAAGTGTCACCCTAGAAGTTTCCCTGTAATTCGACTTCCTGTAAGTACTCCCAGTGGCCTGGCAGTGAAGGAAATTTTACCCTAATCAAAGACTGACCTTTGACTATCCTGAAAATTCTTTCCAAGCAGAACAAGAAATAAAGGAACACACTTATATATTCATTAAGCAGATGTTTCTTGGGCATTGACTATGTCCTGGGCTCTGTGGATACAGAGGTGAGCGAGGCCCACTCAGAACTAGGGCTGTGGGTCTCAAAGTGGGGCTCCTGGTGAGCAGCAGCAGCATCCCCTGGAACTTGTTAGAAATGCAAATTTTCATGCCCGCCCAGGAGCACCCAAATCTAAAACAGGTATATGTTAGCAAGTGATTCTGGTGCAAGCTCAAGCTTAGAACCACTGGCCTAGAGGATTCCAGCTTCCTTTTTTCTCTTTGTCCCTTCTTTCTTCTGGGTCTCAATTTTCTCATCACTAATGTTCTATGGTTTTGTGAGAATAATGAAATCTCATCCTGTTTTATTTCTTCTTTACAGAAAAACTCTGCTTTGAGTTGGATTATGAACCAGGTAAGCAGCCTGTATCAGGAACAGAGACAGCTAGGAGTCACTGAAAAGGAGAGACAATTTTGCAGGACACTACAAAATAATCATATGCATATATACACACATACATATATATATACACATATGTGTATGCATATCACATGTACGAATGTGCATGCATACATACATGTCTATATGTCACTGCCTTTTTAAGGCTCTCGGGAGAATTGTGGAGAAGACAGGCACACACACACCACATACATGACATGAAGCTCACTTCTGATCTGCACATGTTGAGCAGATATAGAAAGATTAAGTCAGAATGGGATAAGTTCTATCAGAGAAGTCTTCCCGGATGAGAGATAGTTTTTTCACTATGTTTGTTGTCCAGGCTGGAGTGCAATGGCTATTCACAGGTGCAATACCACTATTGGTCAGCATGGGAGTTTTAATCTGCTCTGTTTCTGACCTGGGTTGGTTCACCCCTCCTTAGGAAACCTGGTGGTCCCCTGCTCCCAAGAGGTCACCATATTGATGCTGAACTTAGTGCAGACACCTGATCGGCATAGGGAACTACAGCCCAGAACTCCTGGGCTCAAGGGATCCCCCAGCCTCAGCCTCTCCAGTAGCTAGGACTACAGGCATGCAGCACGGCACCACACTGGCTAGGGACAATTTGATCTGGGTTTAGAATCACATTTTTACAATTTTTAGGAACCCCTACTCCCTCCGAGATGTGATTTCATGGATGACTTTTAGAAGGAGGGCAGCCTGTGGGTGGGAGAGGAATGATCAGAGTGGACCCCTTCAAGGCCGCTCTTCCCAGTCTATCATCCAAATACCCTGGGGAGTCATGGAGTTGCTGGAAGAAGCTCTCTAACCCATGGACGTATCTAAATTTATGGGTTTTTATTAATTTATGGACACTGAAAGTAACATTATGCAGGGGTCTGCAGAAGTTTTTGGTGTTAAGAAGTGGTCCTCAGACTCTGATGGTTTTGGAATTACTGAGGCAGAGTGGATAACCCATGGGTGAGCCAGGGAGCCTGCAGGGATCAAAGACTGTGTAAATGAGTCACATGAGCCCTAGGAGGAAAGCAGGGGAGGAATCGTGAAGTTGATTCGGAGGGGAGATATGTCTCTGCCCTCTGAGACAGAGGCATGAGGAGGGGAGGATGAGATGTGTTAGTGAGCAGACACACACGGCTTTGGAAGCCAAACCAAAGCTTCCAGTTTGCAGTGAGCCAACCAGTTTGCAGTGAGTGGGACAGCTTTCCAGAGGACTGCACTGAACCAAACAAGAGCTGTTGCATCCTCTGGGGCAGGTTTCTCACATGTTAACATGTGCATGCATCACCTGGGCATCTTGCCAAGATGCAGATCCTGGGAGACTGCATTTCTAGCAAGTTTGCAGGTGATGCCCATGCTGCTGGCCCACATAGGCATTATGCGTGCTATTGGTTATAACACTAAAAGATGGGTGCCAAGGGGAGTTTCTAGGCTTTCCTTGAAGGTAACAGCATGTCTGCTGATATCTGTGTCCTTTTTGGTTTTCCCCACAGCTCATATCTCTCTAGACCACCAGACTTCCCACCCCAAGCTCCTCTTGTCTGAGGACTACCGGCGGGCTCGGTTCTCCTACAAATGGCAGAACTCACCAGACAGCTCCCAGCGTTTTGACCGGGCCACCTGTGTCCTGGCCCATCGGGGCTTCTCAGGGGGGAGACACACATGGGTGGTGGATGTAGACTTGGCCCACGGGGGCAGCTGCACCCTGGGTGTGGTGAGTGAGGACGTGCGGCGGAAGGGGGAGCTTCGGCTGCGGCCAGAGGAGGGGGTGTGGGCAGTGAGGCTGGCTTGGGGCTTTGTCTCAGCTCTGGGCTCCTTCCCCACACGGCTGGCCCTGGAGGAGCATCCCCGGCAGGTGCGAGTGTCTCTTGACTATGAGGTTGGCTGGGTGACCTTTGCCAATGCTGTCACTCATGAGCCCATTTACACGTTCACTGCCTCCTTCACCCGGAAGGTCTTTCCCTTCTTTGGGCTGTGGGGCCGAGGGTCCAGTTTCTCCCTGAGCTCCTGAGAGGGTGCAGTTACCCTCCTCTATGTACAGGACTCAAATCAAGTACCATGTGCACTTGACCTCTGTCTGGGTCACATGGAATACTTGGAATAGATATGAGTGCTTTAGATGATGTGATAGGTCAGTAAGGGACAAGGTGGATGACCTTCGACCCACTGATCAAGCCCTTTCCCCAATGCCCAGTGGATGGTCAGGGTACCTGGGGACCCAGGCTGCTGCCAGCTCTCTTCACCACCATCTCTACCAGGTGCAGAAGTAGCTGTGTAGAGGAAAGACTACTGGATTTGGAGCCAGAAGACCTGGGTTCTAGACCCAGCCTTGTATGATTTTAAGCAAGGCACCTCACTTCTCTTCATCTCATTTTCTTTCAAAAATATTAGAGTTCATTTACTCATATCCTCAAGAAACATGTATTGTCTGCTAACTATGAACCAGACAGTGTGTTAGCCTCTGGTGATTTGAAAATAAAAAGAATAAAACCTTGTTCTGTATCTGAAGAAGCTTGTGGGATGAGACAGAGACGTAAAGAGGAAACTACAGCAGGTTGTGATGGGTGACGTGATAGGGGCCAGACCTGGATGTTACATGTTACAGAGCTCAGAGGAGGGCACAACCTGGAGGGAGAGGGGAGTCGGGGATGGCCTTCTGAGAGGGGTGGGCCTAAGGATGTGTGTGGTGAATAGG
>NW_007738356.1:31804-40113 GCF_000696425.1 Galeopterus variegatus | reverse complement strand
CTCATTTTCTTTCAAAAATATTAGAGTTCATTTACTCATATCCTCAAGAAACATGTATTGTGTGCTAACTATGAACCAGACAGTGTGTTAGCCTCTGGTGATTTGAAAATAAAAAGAGTAAAACCTTGTTCTGTATCTGAAGAAGCTTGTGGGATGAGACAGAGACGTAAAGAGGAAACTACAGCAGGGTGTGATGGGTGACGTGATAGGGGCCAGACCTGGATGTTACATGTTACAGAGCTCAGAGGAGGGCACAGCCTGGAGGGGAGTCGGGGATGGCCTTCTGAGAGGGGTGGGCCTAAGGATGTGTGTGGTGAATAGGGAAATAAGAGGAAGAAGCATCTCAGGAAGATGGGACAGCAGAGACCTGGCTGGGGCACTGAGTCACCTCCATTGTCATCATGAGATTTGTGCACCCCCCACCCCCAACACCACTCCCTGCCTCCTCCTCCTGGTGGTATCACTTCTGGCTGAGATGAAAATGCGGAGCCTTGGATGTAGGAGAACAAGTGATGTAGCAGAGAATCCTGAGCAATACCAACGCCATCTTGGGAAGGCACTGCTCCATTCTCATTGTCAGACTAACCCCCTCTGCGTGAGAAACCATTGACCTTCTCATAGAAACGAAAACCGTTGCATAGAAACAGGAACCATACACAGTGAACCGTTACATGGGAACAGGAACCATACGCAATGAAAATTTTTATGCCTGATTGCTTTAATTGCCCACGTTTAGCTTCTGTAACCTAGCTACCTAGCTTGCTTTGTGCACCTGGACAAACCTGTGTGCCGATGGGATGTGATTTTTGCCTTTACAAACTCTACCAGACCAAGGCTAGCTGCTGCTTTCCTAAAATACCTAGGAGAGGCAGTCTCCATCTGGCTAATAAACACTCTGTTAAAATTCTTAATTAAGTGTTTGGTTCCTTTCCTGGGCAACAAACTCACAACAGTGAGGCGTGTCCATAAACCAGAACCCAAGGACCACACTCAGCCCTGGGAGAATTGTCTTCCTGATCAGGTGATTACCATCTGAGGTCAAGAATGAGATGGTGGAAAGGAATGAGGCACAGGCAGCTCAGCTGCAACAGCAGAAATGCACCCTTGTGCCGGGTGAAAGAATCCTAGGCAGGGGCTGGAGGATGAATTGGATGACCTGTGACCTTTAACCTAAAGAGCTGAGACTATTCTAGGGCTGGATAAAAAGTGACATCTGAAGGGTGGGGTGGAAGAAGGGAGTGATTGGGATTTGGAGAAGATGTGTGGATTTGGAGTGAAGGGCTCTATGAGAGACAGGAAGCCAGGTGTGAAGAGGCTGAGTACTGGTGACTCCGGAAGTGCCCTGTCTGATGCTCATTCTGGGACAGGTCCAGGCACCACACATGGCTGCCCAGAATTTGGAAAAAGATATCAGTCGTCACAAAGGTAGAATTTTATTTTATTTTATTATTATTATTATTTTTTTAAAGATGACTGGTAAGGGGATCTTAACCCTTGACTTGGTGTTGTCAGCACCACGCTCAGCCAGTGAGCAAACCGGCCATCCCTATATGGGATCCGAACCCGGGGCCTTGGTATTATCAGCACTGCACTCTCCCGAGTGAGCCACGGGCCGGCCCAAAGGTAGAATTTTAAATCCTGGACATAATGGAAGCATTGTCTTAACTGCACTAAGAGTGATCTCATTTCATTATCTAGTTCTTGTCAATGATGTATTTTATTTTGCTTAAACATGCCTGTGATATTGTGAAATATATATCTGGTCTTCATCCCTGTCTCCTGGCATACAACCCCTAAAATCCTTGGAATCTCCAAAATGGTGGTTTTTGGTATGTTAATGAGTTGGCTGATGGCTGGCAGCCCCTAGGTAGTTTCAGGATAGGGGCTGGTAGCCAGAAAGAAGGCAGGATTGGAGGATTTGGACTTTCAGCCCCATACCCCAACCACCAGAGAGGGGAGAGGGGCTAAAGGTTAAGATGATCATCAATGCCCAATAATTTAATCAGTCATGTCTATGTAATAAAGCCTCCATAAAAACCCAAAAGGACAGGGATTGGAGGGCTTCCAGAGAGCTGAACACATGGAGGTTCCTTGAGGGGAGGGCATGGAAGCTTTGTGCCTCTTCTCCATACCTCGCCCTATGAATCTCTTCACCTGTATCCTATGTAAGGACGTGTATAATAAATGGGTAAATGTAAGTAGGTATTTCTCTGAGTTCTGAGAGCTTCTCTAGCAATTTAATCCAGCCCAAGGAGGGGGTCGTGGGAACCCCGATTTATAGCTGGTCAGTAAGAAGTACAGGTAAAAGCCTGGGGCTTGCGATTGACATCAGAAGTGGAGGGCCCTCTTGGGGACTGAGCCCTTAACTTGTGGGATCTGATGCTATCTCCAGGTAGATAGTGTCAAAATTGAATTAGAGGACACCAGCTGGTGTCCACTGCAAGAATTGCTTGCTTGCTTGCTTGGTGTGTATGGAGAAACCCTTATACATTTAGTCACAGAAGTTTTCTGTGTTGACGTTGCTGAGAGTATAGGAAAAGCACTTTTGTTTGTTTCTTCCTATATTCCCAATTCCCTTCACTGGCAACATCTTTAACATTATCTCTGTTTACTCTGCTCACACATAAACTACGATATTCTATCATCTCCCCACTGGGTCCCCTGGGAGGAGGTGAACTATGCAGATTGCAGCCTCAGTGGGAGAGGGTGCAGTGTGCTTAGGCCCAGGCTTAGAATTCACCCGAGTTCTGTTGCTCAACTTCAGCTCAGCAGGTGGAAGAAAAGTGGAGATCCGAAGCCAGGGATTGGAAGGGGATTGAATTGTTTTTCCTGGCATTTTATATAAAATGTAGTATACTTGCAAAATGTTGCAAAAATTTAGACAAACACAGTGCTATATAGTGATAAAACATATCCAAAGCCTCCAAACCTGGAATTCCACTAAGAAGTTGATAGTGTTTTTCTGTTTGTTTTTATTGTTTTTAGCAGGGCATTTAAAAAATGACTATTAGGGCCAAGCCTGTGGCACACTCGGGAGAGTGCGGTGCTGGGAGCGCAGCAGCGCTCCTGCTGTGCGGGTTCGGATCCTATATAGGGATGACTGGTGTGCTCACAGCGCTCACTGGCTGAGTGCAGTGCAGCCGGTCTCAAAAAGGACCAAAAAAAAAAAATGACCTTTAGCCTCTAAAGTATATGTGTGTGAAGATCATGCCCTGCTGGGGGTCTTATGTCGCTTAATCTCGGTAAGTTTCCCTCTTTTAAAGTTAAGAAAGCTGAGGCCTAGTGAATTTTGGTTCTTTGCTCAGCCAAGACCATGTAGCCAGTATTTTAATCTGGGTCTGACTCAAGAGCTCTTAACCATTATGCTGAACTGCCTCATTCAGGAATAGATGCTCGATGCATCCTGGTGAATATTTTAATGCTGACTACACTCCCCACAAGTGGCACGGGTTCGGAAAGAAATTTATGTTTCTTACACTGAGAAATAAAACTGCTAGTGAGTGAAAACATGTTGGCCCAGTACCTAACCCCTCCCAGGGTAATGTTAGAGTTCCTCACTGTTGGAGTGTGGAGTCAGCCCAGAGGAAGTGGATTGATCCTAAAACACAATGACTTCAAGATAAGGTGGCTCAGTGAACCTCCATGCTCTACTGCCAGGAAGTGCTCAAGTCCGGAGGCCCCATACTCCTGATTGTCTTTTCCAAGACTCCAAAGGAGGACTGCACTCTTGTCACCTCCACAAGTTTACACATGATTTTTTTTCACAGTCTACATTGTAGCAGCTTCTTTTTTTTTTATTGGTTATGAATATTCATGAGATACAAAGCTGATTATCACCCCTTGTGCTCATGATGTGAGGGCCAGATTCATACTGTCAGCATACCCATTACCACAAATTGCATTTGTACCCCATGTCCCCCACCCAATTATCCCCCACCTTCCTCTCCCTCTCCCATTCCCCCCCACTCCACTTTGTAGCCCAAGGAATGTTCTCTCCCTCTGCAGCAGCTCTTTCTACTGCAAAAAAGGGAGACCCCCTCAAGTTAGTTCAAATAATAGAAAAGTTTATTATGAACAGACACGGAAATAGGAAAATGAGATTTTCCACCATTAGCCAGGCCTTATGGGGAGCTATAGGGGGCTGGGGTGAGAGTGGTGGTGGATAACACCAGTTCCCATAAGAAGAACTAGAGATTCAAACAATGCTGATAATAATAACAAACATACATAGAGTTTATTTTGGCCAGACACCATAATAACTATTTTATATATTAACTCACTTAATCCTCTCAATAACCCTATGAGGTAGGTACTATTATTAACACCCCCTTTATACATAAAAGAACTGAGACATGTGAAGGTCGAGAACAGGTCCCAAATCAGCTGATAGTAAGTAGCAGAGCAAGCATGTGAATTCAGGCAGTTTGGCTCCCAAGTCTGTGCTCGTGACCATTGTGTGGTAGTAGGTTCTGTGCCCAAGAACTGGTAGGAAGGGAACTTGAGGTTCAAGGAAGCATAGAGATTGGGTTATTCTGTGCCCACTCAGCAACACAGGTCATGGACACTTGCTCCAGTACATGGCCATGTGTGTGGCTCTGATTCTTTCTGCTGCCAACTGATGACACATTCATCATTGATCCCTTTAGAATTTCCGAGAGAACCTGATCATTTCAGTTAATTATCATTGTTCCTCTTTGATAAGATCTTTCTTGACAGGCCACCTCATAGACTCAGTTGGCCATCCACCTGCTGGACAAATGCCTACCCCTGACCTAACCACCTGCTGGTCAGATGCCCACTCCTGGTCCCACCATCTCCTACAGACACCTGAAGTGAACCCTGCTTGGGGCTCATCAGTCTCCCCCAACTCCTGGTACGATATGTCTGGAGAAGTTCTCTGTGTGACACTAACTGCATGAAGGGTGCTGGAATTGTTAGCTGTCACCTTCAGAGGTGTTCTTTCCTTGGTTAATGTCTTGTTCTTGGATTTGTGATCTCATGTTTCTCTGAGATCTACAGTTTCCTGCCAAGTAATTATACCTTTTTCTTCTGAACATTTACACTAGGCTCTTTCTCCACTTCCCCAACCCCTAACTCCCTGCCACCATCCATTTTGCACAAAGGGTCCATTCTGGTTTTCCTTCCATACCACTTTTCCCTTCACTCCTGATGCAGAAGACTTTGGTGACTCCCTATGTCTTGGGGCCATTGTTTGACTTTGGTCTTCCCTATTCCTGAACACTCCAGACTAACCAGGTCAGTTTCCTTGTGCTCCTACAAATGTTCTGTGGCTTTTTCCTACCATGCTTTCATTCATGTGATTATCCTGACCTGGAATATTCTCGCCTTTCTCCCACCAGTCCAATTGCCACCTCTCTCATGAAACCTACTCTGACTTTCCCAGCCTCACTGTGTCCTCTAAATTCCCAAAGCATTTAGATCTGTGACACTTAACCCAGACACACTCCTTATATGTTTGTCCTGTTTTTATATCTAGATTACAAGCTTCTGGATAAGGAAGTAGAATTTTTTTAAAAGGTGAAATTCATATATATAAATATTTTAAATATATTTATTTATTATTATTATTTTTTTTTTAACATAATAAATGTTTTGGCCAGACAGTGGGAGGGGGAGAGAGGAGGGAGGTAGGGGATAGAGGAGTGGATGGGGGATGGGGCTGGCCCATGGCCAGTTCCTTTGCTGGCCTGGTTGCATGGCTAAGGCCCTCGGCACCTCCCCCCACCCTGGCTCAGGGGCCTGGGGGGCTTCTGGCTATGGCTAGATGCAGACATCGGAGGGGGGTGATGGCTGAGGTTCTCAGTGACTCCCACCCCAGCTCAGGAGCCTGGAGGCTTTCATTGCTGGCTTGGTCATTGCTGGGCTGGATACAGGCATGGGGGGGTGCATGGTTGAGGCCTTCAGGGCCCCCTTACCTTGGCTTGGGAGCCCAGGGGGCTTCCAGCTCTTCTAGGTTTTATGGGTGTTCTTTGGTGGTGTTAGATGTTACACCTTTACTGGTTAATATCAGAACTTTGTCTCTGATATATGGTTTTTTTGGTTTTTCTTACAGTTCTGTGTTGGATTATTAGCTACCCCCACCACTTAAACTTCGCACTAGAACTAACTTGTTGTCCTTTGGTTACTTCTAAAATGGGGGAACTTCCTGTGAGAACCAGCACTTGAGCCCTGTGGTTGAGCTAAATTGCTGCTTTGCTGCTGATTCTCTGAGGAAGGCTTTTTGTGAAGCTCAGGTTTTAATTGTTGATCTTTTAAGCTCTTCTGGGTCTTGTGAGGTCTGATACACCTGGGTTGTGTGGAAACTCTAGTCTGGGCCTGAGTCTTTTCAGCAAACTGAACCCCTGCAGTTCTATATCCCTCATCAGTCTACACTTGAGTGGGCCTATACTGATTGGAGGGCAGATCACCTGTCCATGCGGTGTCCCAGTGTTCCCAAGTGGCCTATCTCTCCCATCCCCCATACTCCAAACACTTCCCATGAAATGGGCCATGTGTTGGTCCCTTGTGATGACTCACCAGCCTCTAAGTAGCTCCTTTTTTTCAGTTGTCTGTAGCCCCTTGCTTCTGTGTGGGTCCATGTGAACCCCGTCAGTTCTTGATAACCTGGGGGCCCCCAAGGCTCTCCCCTCCCCTGCAGTCTCCAAGCCAAAGGGTACAGCTGTGGCTTTTGTCAGCTCTTGTTCTGTGTGCTCACCAGGACCAGCCTTGAAATGGCCAGGGCTAGAAATGGTCGGATTGGTCCCTTCTTTCTCTCATCGTGCCTTCTCCCACCTTTATGAACTCTGTAGGTCTCTCCTCCTCTTCCCCTGAGCTCTAGTGGCCCCAGCTTGGTAGTCATTGCTTTTTAATAGTTGTAAACTGTTTGATTATGGGAAAGAGTGATGCTGGGGATTGTCTATTCTGCCATCTTGATTTTCTTTCTGAAATTCATATATTTCAATGTTTACAACTTGTAGCCACCACAGCTGACACTGCGCATGTATAACAACATTCAATTCTTACAACAATCCCAGGCCACAGGTACTGTTACTGTTTTTAAAGGGGGTAGTACTGAGGTTCAGAGAGGATAGTAACTTGTCCCAGGTTACAGAGGTATTAGGTGTCTGGATCTGGACCTGAACTCAAGTCTGACTCCTGAGTTTTCATTTTTTGCTCCCAACACAGCATCTCCTTGTGGCTATCTTTTATTCTTCATTCCTCAGTGCCTAGTGTAGTATTGACTATCTCAGCAAGGGCTCAATAAATACTAGTTAAAAGGCAATTGATGGCTCCCTTTTAATATGTAGGATAAAGAAGGGCCCTTATATTTTTTATTAATTCGTTCATGCATCCATTAAAATTTTATTGGACATCAACTATGAGCCACACACTGTCCTAGATATTGTGAACAGAGATAGACTACTGTCCTTGCTTACCCAAAGAAGTGAGACATATGCATAAATAACTGATACACAATCATATTAGCTATCCATTGCTCCATAAAAATTATCACAAATTTACGGCCTAAAAACAACCCACATTTATTATCTCAGTTTCTCTGGGTTAGAGATTTGGGCATAGCTTAGCTGGGCCTCTGCTTAGGGTCTCACAAGGCTGTAATCAATGTGTTGGCTGAACAAGGTTCTCATCTGGAAGCTCAACTGGGGAAGAATCCACTTCCAAGTTCATTTGTAGATTGTTGTTACTGGCAGAGCTCATTTCCTCACAACTGCAAGACCGAGGGACACTGCATCCTGTTGGCTGGAGGCTGGAGGCTGCTCTTGGCATCCAGGGTTTCCTGCAGGTCCTTGCCAGGGAGCCACTGACTTCATCGAGCAATGAAGTAGAGTCTCTAGTGTGAATCTGCTAGCAAGGATGAATTCTACACAGTGCAACACAGTCACCAAGGTGACAGCCCATCACATTTGCCACATTCCACCGATTAGAAGCAAGACACAGATCCTACTCACACTTGAGGAAGGGGATCATACAAGGCCATGAGACCAGGAGGTGAGGATCATGGGGTGCCACCCTAAGGTCTGTCTGCCACAACAATAATGAGTAAATGCCAGTAGGGTGGTAAGACAACAGGTGCTACAGGAACTCAGAAGGAATATTCCTTCCAAAAGACTTGCCAGGCTCTATGTGCTGAGGTGGCATCACCACTACGGTTCTTGTGCAATCCAGATGCCTGGGTGCTCCTATGTTAGTATAACATTGTGATTATAATAGGAGTGATGGGTGTTATCATCAGTTCACAGGCAAAATGGAGATCTTGCAAACAATCCTGGAGATCATGGATCATGACC
>NW_007738356.1:28543-31143 GCF_000696425.1 Galeopterus variegatus | reverse complement strand
CATCAGTTCACAGGCAAAATGGAGATCTTGCAAACAATCCTGGAGATCATGGATCATGACCTGTGCAGTGGAAGCCACAAGCAGGAGCCTGGTTCAGGAAGGAGACTGTGTCTAAGTGTCAGAGACTGAGACATCAGGTCATGGCTGTGGGGATGAGTAAATGGGGACATGTCCAAGAAACGACAAGCCTGAAGATGCACTGGGTAGATCTAATGGGAGGCTGGACGGGTTGGAGGTAGGAGAGAGAGAGGAGGCTGAGGTGAATCTGAGATGAGGTGGTCCAGGGATGAACAGGAGAGAGCTTCTGAGGATGGGCGAAGAACCAATTTGTTGACTCTTTTCTCCAGCTCCGGATAAATATCCTCTAATTTCTGTGGAGCACTCCTAGAAACAAAGAGACCCCTTCATAAATTCGTATATGAGTATATTCATGTATTCTGTGGAATCTTCCACTGGCCGTGTAGCATGAAGGCACAAAAGTTAACGGAGAGTGGAACTCCTTGGCCTTGATGAAACCCATGTGCACGTCTATGCTGTGTGGGTTTGGATGTGTGTGCATGTGTGAGAAGGAAAAAGGGATGGCTCATACCTGTTCAATAAGTCACTGGCGTTCTAGGAGAGAAAGAAGGAGAGTGAGAATCACATTTGGTTCTCAGGTTCCTGTTATCTCCAAATCCCCTTCCCAGCCAACTCTTGGAGGCCACTCTGGGATGCCACGTTGAGAAGTGGAAGGCCAGTACACCCCTTTTGCACCCCAGTCTGCTGCAGAAGCAGCATTGCACAGACTTGGACAAGCCACCACCACCACATGTCATCCAATACCACATAAGCTCCTCCCTCTTACACCTCCCAGAGTGCTGCACGTAGGCTGCCTGCTATTAGAAAAGAATCCTGGTCTTTGGGAGGTGCCTCAGGATATGCACCTTCAGTGTGTTGGCGTCTAGCTCCTTGGCTGTTCTCTCCAGATCAGTGACCACGCTGCTGATCTGCATCACTGCCCTGGAGATGTCAAGGGTTCTGGACATCACTGCTGGTTTTTCCTCCAGCTGGTCCAGCTGCTGCTGAGGAGCAACACCAAGCTGCCCCTTGGTTTGGTGCTGACTCTCCAGCTCAACCTCCAGCCTGTGGTTCCCACGGTCTACCTGAAACTACAGCAAAGGGACTCTCTTAGACTCACTGTTGGATGGCTCCGTCCTGGCCCCTCACAATCTCTGAGTATCTGAGTAGGAATGCTGATTCCTCAGTACTTTTCCCCTCGCAGTGGTGCCTCTGCATATCACAGGTATTGTAGAGGCAGCTGTGTCCCTCATAAAGCCAGGGACAAGCCTCCCTTCCCATCTCAAATCTTGTGAACATTTGCAGATATCACGTCATAGCACCCCCCCCCACACACACACCACTCAGCTACATCCTCTCACTGCCTGCTTTTAACACCCTTCAGGTCAAAAGGTGAGAGGAGATCCCACACCCAAGTGAGCAAGAGGAATAGAAAGGTACACTGTCAGAGACAGAAATGGAGACCTATGGTTTGCATAATAATTTTCAACTAATGAGACACTGGTCTCCTTTGGTCCTTTATTGTGAGCCAGGTAGAGCAGAATTGGTTTTCATTTAACATATAAGATCAGAGGGTTTAACTTGCCCAGTCACTCAGCCAGCAAATCCCAAAGCCCTGAAACCAAGCCCAACACCCAGGTTTTCAGCCTCCGTGTCCTTCCATGTTCTTCCCACCTGCAGAGCCCGCAGCTTCTCCTCTTCCTGAGCCTTGAGCCGCTGAAGTTCTCCAATGTCCTTTCTGAGCTTCCTGCTCCTGCGGTTGAGTCGTTCCTAAAGAGAAAGACTGGAGGTGAGGGGCACTCACTGGAAGGAACTCAGTGGAACACGTGGGGATCTTGGTCCCAGGATGAAGCTAGAATAAAATTTTGCCTAAAAATAGGCACCCTTGAAGCTTCATGCTTAGCGTAAGGAACCTGATAGTTTGTTTAACGAATAATGATGGGGAAAAAGATAAGGGAAAAAATTTTAACGTCTTAGAACTACACAAAAATAACAGATGGTAACAGAACCATTTCTACTTGACTTCAGTGTGCTTTTCTCCCAACATATAAAAGTAATATGCCAATCTTACTTCATACTGACAGAGGAAGAAGTCAGTCTGGAGAGAATTGCCCTAAGGAGGAGATGGAAAGCCTCTAGTCCCACTCCTCCCTGGTCCTGCATGGGATGGCAGCAAGAGACCGTTATCAGGTGCAAACCCATAGCCCAGGCAGACATGTGCCCTCTCTCAATGTTAAATCTGAATCTGAATGGGTCACTGAGTCCCTGAAGCTATGGAACATAATGAATCATTTGAGTTTCTAAAAAAAATTTGCTTTCAGATTTTTGATAATGTATGAGAGAAGCAAAAAATAAACAAAGCTGGTCCTGACAGCAACATAGGTCTGTAATGAATCAAAATGGAAGAAAGTGGGGAAAGGTCAACAAAGACTGAAAACATTCTTCTTGAAGTTCCTTGTTAGATTAGTTACAAAATGTACTTGTCCTACCAGATAAAAAAAGCATTCGAAGCCATAGTAATAAAAACAGTATTGCTGCAAGAA
>NW_007738356.1:25263-27667 GCF_000696425.1 Galeopterus variegatus | reverse complement strand
AACTGACTGATGCAGTGATAAAATGGAAAACAAAACAAAAAAGGGATATGTGAACTCAGGTAAGGAGACACTATAAACTGAAGAGTGTGTTTTATTAACTAAATCTTTCCCATCTCAGGTCAAAAAAAACTTTTTTTTGAGGAGATTTTGTTATTGATTGTGGTGTTTGTTTACGGAAAATGTTTTTTATTTTTGTGGTTTTTATCTTGTTTCCTCTCATAAATTCTTAAAATATATTGCTTTTGGAAAAAAAGAGATCACATCACTGGAGAGGTACAGGTAGAAGTCAGGGGCTGGAGAAGATGACTGAAAATACATTCCAGTCTGAGAGTCAGTTGGTGGAAATGAAGGTCTGGGGACTGTGGGTGAGAGGTCAGCAAGGGCATCCAGGCCAACAGAAAGCTCCAGGAAGCAGACGAGACAGTGATGTCACTACGAAGCTCCTGAACATTTCTGTCACTGAGTGTTACCTGCAGGCATTTCCCAGCAGAGAAGGAATAGAAACTCATAGGAGTGGGTGGTAGTCAATGGGTAACACGGATGTCACTCAGGGGCCTCTCTGGAGAGGTGACAGGCTGGGCTGGGCTGTGGAATTGTTCATGTGAGCACAAAAGCTCAGGCCTTGAACAGCACAAACAAGCAAACAGCCTTCACCCCTCAGTCTACTCTCTCCACCCTGATGGTCGAACTTCGTGAAGGAGCTGTCTGTTCTTGCTGTCCTCCTGTCCTCACGGCCCTTCGCTCCCCAGCCATCTGCCTTGCTTCTCATCACTCCGTTGAAACATCCCTCCCCAAGGTCACCTGTGAGCTCCAGTAATGAAATCTGGAGGTGGCTTCCTCTCGCTTCTCCTCTTCTTCATGTAATTCTCCCCTCATGTCCCAGTCCACCCTCCAACCTGTCCTTCCTGGACCTTGCCCCTCCTACCACAGCTTCTTTGCTTCTTCATTTCTCCTGTAAAAAGAAGCCTTCCCAGGGGTTGGTTCCTTAAACCTTTTCTATCTCAAACTATGTCCTCAGCTTTCCGTTCTGGAGGCTTCAGATCTTAGCATAATTCTAAGTCAACCCCATGTTTCTAACTGGGAGCTAAGTCTCTCCTGCTGCCCAGGTAGCAACTCAGAATCAATATGGAGAAATCGAACTGACCCTCCCCTTCCCCACCCTCTTCCTCAATCCTGTCCTCTTGACCTCCATATTTCTGTCATTGAGTGACCCATTCTATTCTGCCTGTCATTCACTTTGAAATCTGTCATATTTCACCTTTTATCTGTGTTACTGCTCCCTTCAAAATGATTTTTCATCAACAAAGATAAACCCCTTCACCCAGCATCCAAGGCTCTTGGTGACCGGACCCCAATGTGCGTTTCCAGTGCTCTCTCTCCACGCTCCCCCCACACTCTCCGCACACACCCGCAGGCAGGATTGCTTATAGATCCCAGAACACACCCTGTTCAGCTGCACTTCCTTGTGGCTTATCTTTTCCTTCTCCCTGCCAGGAATACTCTCTTTTCCTACCTGTCAAAGTCAGGCTTATTCTTAAGACCCGGTTCCAAAGGCCACAGTTCTACCTTCTGGTAGTTAAAAATTTAATGAAGAGTCTAAAGTCAACTACAGACACTGTGTAAATGAAAAAAAGAAAGTAAAGATAACAGCAATAAAGATAAATCCATGAAGCAAACGAAGATAATACACACATATCATTTACAATCTTCAGAATAAATAAAGTCCTGTTTTTAAAAATAGGTATTCATCAATTTTTGCATTAAAATGTTATTTAGTGGCTGCATATCATGTGAGTGAGACACTTCTTAGAATCAAAAAGCAGGCTGGCCGGTTGGTTCAGTTGGTTAGAACACCAGCCAGCCACCAAAAAAAAGAAAGAATTAAAAAGCAAAATTCTACAAACTTTATCTAGCAAAAATATTCTTTAGGGGAAAAAGTTGAAATATAGAGAATAGTTCAACACCTGTGTTGTCTTACTGAATATTTTTAAAAGTTTGTGGTCCTGTCAGATATCAGATAGAATGTGATTTCACAGTAAAAAATTTTTTTACAAAAAAGGGCATTAACTAATGAAGAAACGTGAGAAGACGTGAGAACCTAGCAACATTGAAATTTGTTCTCAAACAAGTTACCAACAAAATGCATAAAAGAAAAAGTAGTTAACAGACAAAAGGTAGCTTTCTCTGATACAGTTAAAAAAAAATTACCAACATTCAAAATGCATGCTACTTACAGAACAAAAAGTGTCCCAAAATATGAATAAGAATGGTATCACCTACATGAACATGATCATGATCTAGAAAACATCAGGAAATATGAGTAAATATACGAGCTCAGCAAAAACTCTTGTTTGAATTTCCTAGTACCAACTGCAAAAAAACTAATGTTGTAAAATGTATAGCT
>NW_007738356.1:21028-24691 GCF_000696425.1 Galeopterus variegatus | reverse complement strand
ACTCTTGTTTGAATTTCCTAGTACCAACTGCAAAAAAACTAATGTTGTAAAATGTATAGCTACCCTCTGCAGAGTCAGGGCACACGAAGTTTAAATGAAGACAATTTAACATCTGGTTCAGATACTTAAAGGAAAACTCTTAGTGATATATTCTGCTACTGGTTGAAAACACTAAAGAAACCCTTTAAAGTCATGATTCTTAAAGTAGTCAACGAATTTAATGCAATGACTATTAAATTCTCAGGGAATATATACTCTAAAACTTAGAAACATTGCATGTATGAGAGCATTCCTCTGAAAGGACAGTCAACAAGAATATCAGGTTAGATAAATTATTGAATGGTGCTGCTAGACTTAAGAATAAACCACACATGGCAGGCCAGTTAGCNAAACATTGCATGTATGAGAGCATTCCTCTGAAAGGACAGTCAACAAGAATATCAGGTTAGAAAAATTATTGAATGGTGCTGCTAGATTTAAGAATAAACCACACATGGCAGGCCAGTTAGCTCACTTGGTTGGAGCGCAGTGTTGATAACACCAAGGTCAAGGGTTCAGATCCCCTTACCAGCCAAGAGCCAAACAAAAACACACAGCAACAATATCAAAACTATATAATAATAACTTTAGAACAGAAAAAATGATCAATGGACTAGAGTAAAAAAATATTCCACTATTATAAGAATTTAATTTATGTTAAGCCAGAAACAACACATAAATGTGGAAAGGGCTCACTATTATAGAAATGTTTTAGTGACAACTGGATACCAGAATAAAAAAATATTGATATGAAGTCATCCTTCACACACTATTGTTAATGTTTATTGTTATGAAATTCCAAATAAGCCAGGAATTAATAGATCTTTAAAAACAGAACAACATAATGATATTAGACAAATTTCTCAATATATCAAAAATGGACATTATATTGTTTAAAAGAATAGAACTTATTTAAATACAAATTTCTAAAATTTTTGCCCCCAAAATGCAATTAAAGAAATATATAACAGAATAAGCAAAATGTGGGTTAAACATAACCAAGAGATTATCCAAAAGATAAACTGCTTTGATGCAATCATGTAGAATTTATGCCCTGATGCTAAGAGATACTGTAGGCAGTGAGACTTCATGGATAAAAGCCTCACCACCAGCATTCATAATCAAGCAAAGTAAAACAATTTAAGTCACTCTTACACTCTATTAAACCAGCAAAATACATTCAAGTGATGCACACAACATTGATTGATCAGTGAAGCAACAGTTGTACAAATATTTTTTCTGTTCTGCATTTGTAATGTAGCATTATAAATTTTTCCGTCTTTCTGGAGTACAGTCAGGGATTACATAATTCCTTCAAAAAGGACACAATTTATGTTATTTAATATACAAGATTTAATTCAAAGAAATTGAGACGTGGTGGAAAATTAAAAGAAAACTTAATTTTAAAACTGTGCTATCAACATCTACAAGCACGCACAGGGCCCAACATTATCACCACTTCTTCAGAAATACCCTCAGCTCTCCTGCTTCTCCCTTTCTCTGTTACTCCTTATCCCTGGGTAAACCGTCCCATCAGCTTTTCCTTGGCTGTCTATCTTCGAGCAGCCTCTTGAGACATGTTAAATCCCATAGTTTCAAGCCCCAAATTGTTGCTCCACACTGCCTGCCATCCCGACTCAGTTTCTCTTACAGGTTCACTTTCCCAAACTATATCACACTATCTTCTCTCTTTTCAAAACTTTCACATCCCCACCTCTACCCACATTGCTGATGTATCTTCCTCACATATTACTGAGGAAATAAAAAGCAGAACATCCAAGCCATCTCCAAAACTGCAAGACTACCTGCACTCCAGACACCTGCTTTCGTTCCCTGCTGTTACAAGGGAAGAGGTGCATCTCTTGCCAACCCAGCACTCACTTCTCCACCACCACCTCCCTGGACTGCTCGGCATCACTCCATGCAATCACTTCTTAAAATACTCTGTTCTCTTAGCATCTGGGACACCACTCTCTCCGTTTTTCTCCTGCCTTTCTGGTGGCTTATCCTAAGTCTCCTTTCCTGGGTTCTCCTTCACCCAACATCTAAATGATGGCCTTTCTCAGGACCTTGCCCTGGAACTTCTTTTCTCTCTCGAGTCTCTCCTGAGGATATTGTATCAATTCCTTTGGATTTAAATACTATTTAATGGTTGATGGTTGTTCTGATGGTTCTAGCTTCTGGGAATACTACCCAGACTCTCTTTGGAGACTGAGATTTGATAACCATCTGCATATCTAAAATCCTACTTTGATGTGTCCCAACTTGGACTCAACTTGTCTAAATGAAACTCTTGACGTTTCATTCAAACCTGTTCTTTCTAGTTCTTATCGTTTACATCATCCATCCAGTTTCTCAAACCAGAAACTCATGAAATCATTTTCGATTCTCTTCATTCCCTCACCCCACTTCTGATCTATCAGTAAGTCCTTTCAGTTCAAACTCTGATGATAAATTCTTCCAATATAACAAGACTTTCTCAGACTTGGGCCTCTGCATGCTCTCCAGCCCCACAGTCTTTGCACTGGTCCACTTTTCTTCTAGGTCTCAGCTTTGATGTCACCACCTCCATGAGGCTCTTGCTGACGGCACTGATATGAGTCACCCAATATTCTACATCTCAGACCCTTGTTTGTTTTCTTCCTAGCTCATAAAAAGCTTGTAGTTTGTTTGATTTCTTATTTGTGTGTCTCCCTTACCGAACTGCAAACTCCCGCATCAGGGACGGCATTAGTCTTGTTCATCACTGATTCCCAGCATGTACTACAGTTCCTCACACACAGCAGGGACTTATTCTGTTTTTCTTAAATGAACAAATATTGTTATTATTTATTTGTTCTAGGTTCCTTGTCATTATTTAAAGGTAGACCTGAGGACAAGGATTCTGAATCATATTTGTACATCCTACAACACCTACCATGACATCCCACGCAAAATACAGACATGAATAAATCATGGAATGAGTGAGTTGGTTTTCCCTCTCATGCCTGCCTCATCAGCAGCTGGGACGCCCCTCCCCACTCTCGTGTGACACCACACCTGGGGGGAACGATGTTAGAACCAAAGAGAACTCTGTCTCTTTGGCCTCCTGAATTCTCTATCTTTCCATAGTGAAACCCAATTTGGACTCCCCACTTTCATATCCTGGATCATAATATGTTCTCCAAAAGTCAAGTATCTAAAAGAATATTTTGGAAATTCAGCCTTCATTATTGGATAGAAAGACACCACGATGAAAATATTGTCAATTTTCCATCTGATCAAATACTAACTGGGTTGGGGTGAAGGGCAAGGTTGGTAAAAATAATTCTAAAGCAAATTGGCAAAATAAATATATATGAATATCCACAAAATTCTGAAAAACAGGAGTATCATGAGGGTTCTATCACAACACCTGACATTAAAACATGTTGCAAAGGTACAATGTCTAAAATGGTTTGGCTCATAGGCAGAAATAGATAGAATAGGACAAAATAGGGAGTCAAGAAAACATGTAAGCAAACATACAAATGTGGTATATTATGAAGTTGGCATTCACATCAGTGGGGGAACTATATGTTTTATTTAATAAATGGTGATAGGAAATATTGACTGTAACTTGGAAAAAGTAACATTAGATTCCTA
>NW_007738356.1:0-20627 GCF_000696425.1 Galeopterus variegatus | reverse complement strand
GAGAAAATGGAAAAATGTACAAGACACATTTTTAGATGGTGAAAACAAGTTACAGAAAAAAATAGAGAGAGAATACTTTGTGTTTGTGTATCTTTTTTAAAAGAGTGCATACACACACAATTTTCTGGAAAGACACTCAAAAATCTAACAATGGTTACCTCTGGGGACTGAAGATGGAAGGAGGCAAAAAGAAAGATTTTTAGTTTTGACATTATACCTTTCAGTGTTGTCTGAATTTATTGTCAAGAGCCTGTAACTTGTATGATAAAAATTAATAAGATAAAAATAATCATGACGGAAAGGAAGGGAACAGGAAAGAAAAGACAAAGGAAAGGGGGAGGGAGAGAGCGAGAGAATCATGTACTAATTTCCAGGTTTCAATATATGTGGAGGATAATTATCAGCCTAGGTAAAACCTGATTATATTTCTAGACAAGTTTCTAGTACTAGCAACCAGGCAGCCATATGGTCTCAGTACTGAAAGGGTTTTGAATTGTCTGGTCCAACTCCCTCATTCGATGGATGAGCAAATCGAGAGCGGCTCATGCTTCCTGGGAATCTGACATCACAATGATGGTCTCCTCTTCTAGACAGGCTCACATCAATGCACTGAAACTCTAACATCAGTAGCAAAATACACACAGAAAAGCAAAGAATGGATCCAAAATAGGATGAAGCAGAAGAAACAAAGGAATGTGTCAGTTATTGAGCCTCTGTAAGGTGCCGAGGGTGGGAAGGAGTAACACAGGGAGGTGGTGGCAGACAGATGGCTGCGATGACCTGGCCTTACCTTGTAGTGGCTGATGGCATTTTCAATGGCCAGCTCGAGGTGAGACTTGTGTTCGGGGGACACCAGGCACTCCACACACAGAAGGAGTCTGCTCTCCTCACAGAAACTGCACACCCTCTTCTGGTGACTGTGGCAGATGTAGCCTGACCCCAGCACTCCCTCAGAACAGGGCTTCCGGCAGAGGGGACAGCAGAGGACTCCAGAGGCTGAGGCCTTCTCCGCATGCTGGGTCAGGCACAGTCGACAGAAGAGGTGTCCACAGTCAGTGCTCACGGCCTCCTTCAGGCGCTCCTGGCAGATGGGGCAGACACCCTCCTCCCGGCTGTCCTGGTGCAGAGAGACCATGGCCTCCACTCCACCCACCAGCTTCCTGTCTATAGGGCCTCCTTCCTCTCACTAGGTCTTTGGAAGGCCTGCCACACGAAATAGCGCCAGGTAAGAGGCCCAGCTGTAGGGAGGCAGCCCTGGAGCAGCCCAGAGGACACGACTCAGCCCTCCAACTTCAGGCAGCTGCCCATTGTCCATCAAGGGTGCCGTAGCAGGGACCACACAAACCACGATTCTGCACAAGTTCCAGAAATATCTCATCAGCTTTGACATGTACCCTCTGGTTTCATTGTATTTGCTAAACTTGAAATCACTCTGTATTTTTCATACACCTGGCAGAAGCAGGTGATTCAATAACCAATTCTGTTTTTCCTCATTAGAGGTTTCTGTGAATATTTTTACAGCCCATAATTAAAAGGCCAGGGTTTCACTGTCATGACCAGAAGTCAGATCATCATAAACTTAGAAGGTGAAAGTCTTCTCTGATTTGCCATCAGTTGGGAGAATCTGGCAGGAGCTGGGACCATTCTCTCCCACACTGGCATAGCGCTATCAGTTATTTCTACCAAGCATTTGCAGCAGCATCTCTCTCCTAGTTATTTTCCCAACCAACATCCTTTCCAGGATTATATGGACTCCCCAAAGAAAGAGAAAACAAACAGAACATAGAGCAGTCCAGAAACTTGCGAAATGTTTGAAGACACCTGTTCCTTCCTTTCAAACCACATCCAGAGATGACCCAAAGAAAGAAGCTCCCCCACCCCATTTCCCTTACATACTGTGCATTCACTCTCATTCCCTCATCCTACACCTCTTGCCCAGTCCCCTTCCTGAAAAGCTCTCTCAGTATCCTACCTCTATTCCTCCTACTACAATTTCAGATCTTTTCTCAAGCTCCAGACCCAGGGAGATAGCCAGCAAGTGAATAGCTCTTCTTAAATTGTGCCAATTATATATGCTCATGTGTCAGTAAAACTGGGAGAGAGGTGGAGAGTCTCACCCTTTCCTATAACACTGAATCAGTGGGAAAATAAAACTCCTCAGGACAAGGGTAGCTGGAAGATGAGATGGACTTTGGCTGGTGCAGGGTGTGGTTTGTGTGCATATGGGGAGGAGAAAAGTCTTGGTGCCTTTGATGTAAACATGGAACTGAGAGTCAACAGAATGAAGACACTCCCCAGAACCCCAGTTTATTGAACCTCAGGATCAAGTTGTCACAGAACCATGGCACCTATCATGACACTGGAACATCAACCACCCACCCCACTGTCCTCTAATTTTCCTCCAGTCAGGCTGGCCTTAGCATTGATATTGGGGGAGCCCAGAAGGGCTGCCACTTGCGGCTTTTAAGGGCCCAAGATTCTTGCTGAAAACCTCACTCCATAGACTCCTCCCTCAATCCCATTTTGCCACTGTTTGCTATTGGGGTTGTGTGATATTGTGATATAATAAAAAATATATATCTGTTCCACCCCCAGTTCCTGGCCCAGAGCTCCTAAAATGCTTGTAGTTTCCTGAGTTATAGGGGTGCTAGGTACATCTTATCTTATTCATAATCAGCTCCTTCCAACCATACCTGAGTTAATGCTGATGAGGTGACTCTTAGAGGATACGGCTGCTTGCCAGAAAAACCAGCCATGTGATTAGATGGATGTAACTTTCAGCCCCACCCCTGACTTAAAGGAAAGGAAGAATCGGGCCCAGGAACTGAGTTAATCACCAATGGACAATAATTTAATCAATCATGCCTACATAATGGAACCTCCATAAAAATCTAAAAAAAGACAGCTTTATTTGGGAACTTCCTGGAGACCATTCAGGTTGGTGAATGTGTCCACATACTGGAAGGGTGGCACACCCTATACTCTATGGACATGGAAGCTCCTGCGCTCAGAGCCCTTTGGACCTTGCCCTATGTACTTCATCATCAGGATGTTGATTTGTATATCCTTTATGGTAAACTGGTAGTATTAGGTAAAGTGTTTCCCTGGGTTCTTTGAACCATTATAGCAAATTATTAAACCTAAGAAGGGGTTATGAGAACTCCCAGTTTGTAGCCATGTGAGATCAGAATGTCTGTCATCCCAGCCCGTGGGCTTCATCACCACAAAATGTCCTCTCTTCACAACTTTCCTTGCCCTTAGAAAGAATTCGGCAAAGACTTGATAAATGGATGGGTGAGTGGACAGATAGACAGATTGATAATTGGGTGTGCAGATAGACAAGTGAAGAAAGAGCACTTCATTTGAGTGCCAACTTAGAATACTGATCATATAGTAATTTCTACTATAGTTACTTAGATACTTTTCTTGAATTTCCTACTGGTTTGTTGAGCAACTTGAAGGCAGGTATCCATTGTACTTAAGTAACATGAGCTTAGGAATGATTCAAATATAGAGGCTGTGAAAGGAAAGACAGAATCATACACATTTTAAAAGCTATGCACAAGGAAAAAAACTACAAAAGCAATGTCAAGAGACAAATGACCAAATAAAAATGGGGGAAAAAATATTTACAACTACTGTCAAAATCAGAAGACTAATTTTCCAAATGAGTAGAGAGCTCTTATAAATTAGAAAGAAATGATCAACTACCAAGTAGAAAACTAGGCAGAGTAAATGAACAGACACTACATAGAAAAAGAAATACAAAATGTTTCTAAAATATATTAAAAGATGCTCAGTCTCACTCATAAGACATAAGGCAAATTAAAGCAACACTGAAATACTACTTTCCCCTATCAGATTGGCAGAAAGCCAAATTTTTGGTAACATAGTGTTGGTGAGTATGAGAGGAAAAAGGCACTCCCATATACTGCTGATGGGAATGTCAATTAGTATTCCTTTAGCAGAGTGGTAATTTAATAATTTCCTTCAAGATCAGAAATCCACATTCTCTTTGAACAGGCAATTCTGATGCTAGAAATTTAACATATAGATATACTCACGCATATGTGAAATAATATATCCATAAAAACATTGCATCAATATTTTAGGAACATTTGCATCAAATTTTAGAAACAAACCGATGGAGGTTAAGCTAAATAAACTAGCTACAAGTGTACAATAGGATACTGTGCCGCCATTACAAGGGGGTGGGGTGGGGGAGGAAAACTTTGCTATTGGAATAAGCTCCAAAATAAACTATTACATTTAAAAAAGCAATGGTACATAGCAGTGTGTATAGCATATTGTTATTTGTGTAAAATGGGGAAGAATAAATGCACACTTGTTTGCATTTTATGAAAAAAAAAATCTCTGGAAGGATACGTCAAGAACTAGTAACAGTTGCCTCTGGGGAGAGAAACTAGATATCTGGAAACCAGGGGATGAGAGGGAGACTTTACCCTGCACTCCCTTTTAATTTTGAACCTGCAAGTGCATCATGTTTAAACAATTACTTATCTTATTTTTTTGGTGGCTGGCTGGTACCGGGATCCCAACCCTTGATTTTGGTGTTATCAGCACCACACTCTAACCAGCTGAGCTAACCTGCAAGCCTGTCTGCCAATCTTCATTCTTCATCCAGGGCCTCCACTTACAATTGGGCAGGCTGTTAACTGCACAAGAGCAGCTGGCAGAAGGGATGTGTAGGGACTGAGAACCAGCCCACGGTCAGCTTGCCAAGCCATGGAGCAAGGCAGCACTGATCCTGAAGAAGGGGAGGGGCCCATTCTGATTTGCACAAAGGTGTCAGGAGTTTGCAGGTGTATATGCATCTTCTTTTCCTAAGTAACCGTCTCACTTATTCCCATTTTATTTTTGCCAATTTCCCTGACTTTGGCTCATAATTAGCTCCATGAGGAACAAGACTATATCTTTCCATCTTTTCATACCCTCCTATACCTAGCCTAGTACTAGGCACCTTATGCCAATCTTTCAAAGAAAGGTCTCCAACTAAATCCTAAACTCAAATCTTAGTGATGTTTTCTCAATCCACATGCAAACTGATGGCTCTGAAATGTTAGATCATCAGCAGTCCCTTCCTAGAAATTTTCTTCTCTGCTGACTCCTGGGATCCTTCTCACCTCTCTGACCACCCATAAAAGGAGGCCCACCTCCTCCTAGCATGGTGAGATGGAACTACATGGAATTTGAAGGCAGAGGGGCATATTCAGATCCCTGTTCTACTCTATGCAGCCTATAACCTCTCTGGGCCCCAGTGCCATCCAGATCCTAATTCCTGGTCTTGATCTCCTTATTGAGTTTAAGTTCATGTGCAATCTTGGATGTCCTGTCACCACCCCAAGCTCAATATGCCTTCTAAATTATTCTTACCTGGATTATCTACCACCCTGCCCAGAACAGGCCAGGGAGAGGGAGGCTCTTTCCAATGAGTGTTTTTGTTGCTTTACCTCCCCATAGATTTGTCACCCCTTTTCCCCTGGGTGACGGAGCTGCCAAAGATTACTCAAAGCCCATCTCTTCTGAGCAGTGAGATACCCCAAAAAGTAGTTAATCTCCCAGAACCCTCAAGAGTGAGGCACTCCTTCCATTTGGGAAATTAAACACGAATTGGGGTTCTCCTGCATTTATTCTCCAGACTAGGAAGTTTCAGGAAGAGAACATAGGTGGGGTTTTTGCTAAGTACAGCTTAACAAGTTTAACAATAGAAGCTGGTAACATGCAATTAAGTTGATCCACTTAAAAAAGCTTGAATTTAGCAAACATTCTCTTCTTACAGCAATTTCCCAGTATCTTTACATATCAGTCAGTAACCTGTTTTTGAGCCAGCAACCTTTCTGTGTTACAATTCTTTATCTTACAACAGAGACTTTATAGCCTGGGGAAAATTTCCTGTCCTTTGCAAGGTCAATATTTGAAACTGCGAGGCTTTGGAAAACCAGGCCCTGTGAAGTACATTTGCATTATGCATACTTCAGATGTTTTGACAGCTGTCTCTCTGTGGACAGAGGGTGGTTCTGTCTCCCCAGACAGAACAGGGCTTCTCCCTTTCACCTCTGGAAGGTAGAAGGCTGCTGCNTCTTATTCATAATCAGCTCCTTCCAACCATACCTGAGTTAATGCTGATGAGGTGACTCTTACAGGATACAGCTGCTTGCCAGAAAAACCAGCCATGTGATTAGATGGATGTAACTTTCAGCTCCACCCCTGACTTAAAGGAAAGGAAGAATCGGGCCCGGGAACTGAGTTAATCACCAATGGACAATAATTTAATCAATCATGCCTACATAATGGAACCTCCATAAAAATCTAAAAAAAGACAGCTTTATTTGGAAACTTCCTGGAGATCATCCAGGTTGGTGAATGTGTCCACATACTGGAAGGGTGGCACACCCCATACTCTATGGACATGGAAGCTCCTGCGCTCAGAGCCCTCTGGACCTTGCCCTGTGTACTTCATCATCAGGATGTTGATTTGTATATCCTTTATAGTAAACTGGTAGTATTAGCTAAAGTGTTTCCCTGGGTTCTTTGAACCATTATAGCAAATTATTAAACCTAAGAAGGGGTTATGAGAACTCCCAGTTTGTAGCCATGTGAGATCAGAATGTCTGTCATCCCAGTCCGTGGGCTTCATCACCACAAAATGTCCTCTCTTCACAACTTTCCTTGCCCTTAGAAAGAGTTCGGCAAAGGCTTGATAAATGGATGGGTGAGTGGACAGATGGACAGATTGATAATTGGGTGTGCAGATAGACAAGTGAAGAAAGAGCACTTCATTTGAGTGCCAACTTAGAATACTGATCATATAGTAATTTCTACTATAGTTACTTAGATACTTTTCTTGAATTTCCTACTGGTTTGTTGAGCAACTTGAAGGCAGGTATCCATTGTACTTAAGTAACATGAGCTTAGGAATGATTCAAATGTAGAGGCTGTGAAAGGAAAGACAGAATCATACACATTTTAAAAGATATGCACAAGGAAAAAAACTACAAAAGCAATGTCAAGAGACAAATGACCAAATAAAAATGGGGGAAAAATATTTACAACTACTGTCAAAATCAGAAGGCTAATTTTCCAAATGAGTAGAGAGCTCTTATAAATTAGAAAGAAATGATCAACTACCAAGTAGAAAACTAGGCAGAGTAAATGAACAGACACTACATAGAAAAAGAAATACAAAATGTTTCTAAAATATATTAAAAGATGCTCAGTCTCACTCATAAGACATAAGGCAAGTTAAAGCAACACTGAAATACTACTTTCCCCTATCAGATTGGCAGAAATCCAAATTTTTGGTAACATAGTGTTGGTGAGTATGAGAGGAAAAAGGCACTCCCATATACGGCTGATGGGAATGTCAATTAGTATTCCTTTAGTGGAGTGGTAATTTAATAATTTCCTTCAAGATCAGAAGTCCACATTCTCTTTGAACCGGCAATTCTGATGTTAGAAATTCAACATACAGATATACTCACACATATGTGAAATAATATATCCATAAAAACATTGCATCAATATTTTAGAAACATTTGCATCAAATTTTAGAAACAAACCGATGGAGGTTAAGCTAAATAAACTAGCTACAACCGTACCATAGAATACTGTGCAGCCATTACTAGGGGGTGGGGTGGGGAAGGAAAACTTTGCTATTGGAATAACCTCCAAAATAAACTATTACATTAAAAAAAGCAATGGTACATAGCAGTGTGTATAGCATATTGTTATTTGTGCAAAATTTGGAAGAATAAATGCACACTTGTTTGCATTTATTTAAAAAAAATCTCTGGAAGGATACGTCAAGAACTAGTAATGGTTACCTCTGGGGAGAGAAACTAGATATCTGGAAACCAGGGTATGAGAGGGAGACTTTACCCTGCACTCCTTTTTAATTTTGAACCTGCAAGTGCATCATGTTTAAACAATTACTTATCTTATTTTTTTGGTGGCTGGCTGGTACCGGGATCCCAACCCTTGATTTTGGTGTTATCAGCACCACACTCTAACCAGCTGAGCTAACCTGCAAGGCTGTCTGCCAATCTTCATTCTTCATCCAGGGCCTCCACTTACAATTGGGCAGGCTGTTCACTGCACAAGAGCAGCCGGCAGAAGAGATGTGTAGGGACTGAGAACCAGCCCACAGTCAGCTTGCCAAGCCATGGAGCAAGGCAGCACTGATCCTGAAGAAGGGGAGGGGCCCATTCTAATTTGCACAAAGGTGTCAGGAGTTTGCAGGTGTATATGCATCTTCTTTTCCTAAGTAACCATCTCACTTATTCCCATTTTATTTTTGCCAATTTCCCTGACTTTGGCTCATAATTAGCTCCATGAGGAACAAGACTATATCTTTCCATCTTTTCATACTCTCCTATGCCTAGCCCAGTACTAGGCACCTTATGCCAATCTTTCAAAGAAAGGTCTCCAACTAAATCCTAAGCTCAAATCTTAGTGATGTTTTCTCAATCCACATGCAAACTGATGGCGCTGAAATGTTAGATCATCAGCAGTCCCTTCCTTGAAATTTTCCTCTCTGCTGACTCCTGGGATCCCTCTCACCTCTCTGACCACCCATAAAAGGAGGCCCACCTCCTCCTAGCACGGTGAGATGGAACTACATGGAATTTGAAGGCAGAGGGGCATATTCAGATCCCTGTTCTACTCTATGCAGCCTATAACCTCTCTGGTCCCCAATGCCATTCAGATCCTAATTCCTGGTCTTGATCTCCTTACTGAGTTTAAGTTCATGTGCAATCTTGCATGTCCCATCACCACCCCAAGCTCAATATGCCTTTTAAATTATTCTTACCTGGATTATCCACCACCCTGCCCAGAACAGGCCATGGAGAGGGAGGTTCTTTCCAATGAGTGTTTTTGTTGCTTTACCTCCCCACAGATTTGTCACCCCTTTTCCCCTGGGTGACGGAGCTGCCAAAGATTACTCAAAGCCCATCTCTTCTGAGCAGTGAGATGCCCCAAAAAGGAATTAATCTCCCAGAACCCTCAAGAGCGAGGCACTCCTTCCATTTGGGAAATTAAACACAAATTGGGGTTCTCCTCCTGCATTTATTCTCCAGACTAGGAAGTTTCAGGAAGAGAACATAGGTGGGGTTTTTGCTAAGTACAGCTTAACAAGTTTAACAATAGAAGCTGGTAACATGCAATTAAGTTGATCTACTAAAAAAAGCTTGAATTTAGCAAACATTCTCTTCTTACAGCAATTTCCCAGTATCTTTATATATCAGTCAGTAACCTGTTTTTTAGCCAGCAACCTTGCTGTGTTACAATTCTTTATCTTACAACAGAGACTTTATAGCCTGGGGAAAATTTCCTGTCCTTTTCAAGGTCAATATTTGAAACTACGAGGCTTTGGAAAACCAGGCCCTGTGAAGTACATTTGCTTTATGCATACTTCAGATGTTTTGACAGCTGTCTCTCTGTGGACAGAGGGTGGTGCTGTCTCCCCAGACAGAACAGGGCTTCTCCCTTTCACCTCTGGAAGGTAGAAGGCTGCTGCCATGACCTGAGGGCACTGGGATATTTCTTTAAAAAAATGATGGCTTAAAAACTGGCAGTGTAATTCCTCAAGGCAAGAAATAGCTAGCTGTGGAAAGTTAGCCTTGAACTATGTAGATTGGGGGTTAGGGAGAGAGAAAGGAGAGGGGGCATAAAACTGTGTAAGAGGAAGAAGGGTAGCCCATTAGAGAGACTGCCTGCAGGGCGGCAGAAGCAGGGGGACCAAGGAGGAAAGTTTGCCAGTGGAAAATGTCCAGTGGCAGAAATAGCCAAAGAATTATAAAATATTGAGCCCTAAGTTATCTGCTCTGCAATGGTGTCCTTTGATGAGACCTGTCCTCTACCCCAGCACTCATCATCTATCCCTGGGTATCATATTAGTTGTGTATTATACACAGCTACTTGAGTGAGGTGCAAATTAGAGAAACCACAGAAAAGGTGCTGTGCTCTATGTCTGATGATGCAGTTCTCAGAAAAATGGTGGGGTGGGGAGAAGGGGTCCAAGAACTGAGACTCAGAAGACACGGAGAACTCAGCAGAGATCTTGGGAGCTGCTAGTGAAGGGAACAAGCTTTTGGTGGAAAATCCCTGAATTCCACCCCAAAGTATGGAAGAAACAGCTTCAAATACCACATGATCTCACACATGTCGAGTGTAAAAAAGTTGAAAGTAGAAGCAAAGAGTAAAATGGTGGTTATTGGGACCAGGAGTGGGGGATGTTGGTCAAAGGATACACACGTTCAGTTAGGAGGTGTAGGGTTACAGCAATAGCTACGCCAATGTATGGCTGGGGTTATTGTATGACTAGGCAATTCATAACTAAAGCCAAAATGTTTCATTATTTTAGTTGCACTAAGTTTTCCATTTGTACTCTCTGGGCTACGGGTTAGGGCCCACAGACCCTTCAACCCGTTATACAGACTGGGTCACAGACCCCTCACACGCAAGTCCACACTAGATAATTAGGAAAGATCCCAGGAGCCGTTGGCAAGAGGACAGGAGCTCAGTCCTCATCTTTCAGCAGCGACAGTGGCCTCCTGGTAACCCTCCCCCGGGGACCTCCCCCGGGGAACCCTGGGGGGCAGCGGAAGAAATGGATCAGAGCCACTCATCCTTTATACTTAAGTCCATAACCCACGACACCTGGGTGCACACGTGCAATTACATTAGCCAGTAACCGAGGAACACCTGGGTGCACGTGCATATTCACATCAAATGCTTGGCAAGATTCTGAATATCTGAGGGTCCTGACCATTTTCCTTCACTAAAGGAGGAATAAATTCAAGAGATCTATTGTACAACATGGTGTCTATAATTTAATAACAATGTACTGTATTTTTGAAAATTGCTAAGAGTAGGTTTTAAGTGTTCTCAACACACACACACACACACACACGCCTGGGATGTATTGAGGTGATTAATCATTCGGGTGTTGAAAGAATCCTTATTCTGAGTCCTGAGAAGCACAGCCAGATGGATCAGTATGGAGTTTTGGTTGTAGAGGTTAACAGTAAATGAAGAATAAATTGTATAAAGACATTTGTTGGGCTGTGTCACAGACCCCCTCATATGCAGGTCACAAGCTAGGTAGCTGGAAAATATCCTGAGAGCTGTTAGCAAGGTTCACATGCTTTATTCGGAAGCGGAGGCGAGCTCAGCCTCCAGTCCTCCGCAGGCGGCGGTGGCCCCCTGGTAGCCTCCCGGGGGCACTGTGGATCAGAGCTGTTTGTCCTTTATACTTAAGTCAGATAACCAAGAAACAACTGGGTGTGAGTCAGATAACCAAGGAACACCTGGGCACACCTGCGCAGTTAGAGCATTTACAACAAACACGCTAAGTCATGCTCAGCAAGTTTCCAAACAGCTCAGGAAGCCTGACCATTTGTTTTCATCTTCCTTAGAACACTGAAACTTTTAAAAATTTCTTGATGATTTGTCATAAAACATTGGCTTCTACAAAGATAATCTAGAACTCATAACACACCTTTACCACAAGGACTTAACAATAAACAGGTTAATGACCTTTAGCAACTTAAGGAGTATTTAAGTTAGTCACTGCCAAAGAAAACTTGGAATGCCCTGTAATCTTAGGCTCATGTGAGAAACTGGTGACAGTCTTCCCCCAAATTAATAACACTAAAAGTCGACATGTTGTTACCAATAATGATTGTGAAACAGAAATTAACTTTAAACTTTCAATAAAAAAATAAATTTTGATTAACCATGCTAGAGGAAATCCCAAATAGTCATTCTCACCCAAGAAGATGCACTACAAAACTGTTGTCAAATGAAGAGGGAATCAAAAGCTAAAAATATAGGGAAAATATAATAGTGGTTCAGGCAGATAATTAGAAATATTTTTTTCTGGATTTTTTGATGTTTGTGGTATTTGTCAGCTTTTTAAAATTTGTAATTTGCTGTCACTGCTTTTCTCATTCTAAGCCAATATTTACTTTGGTTCCTAATTTTGTCTGATTCTGTCCCTTTCCTTGAAGAGGTCCATGTGCAAGCTTTAAGTCCCACAAACCTGGACCTTCTCCTTGCCCCCCATGAGAGTTTTCGGGCCGCGAGAGAGCGCTGCAGGCCGGCTCCCCAGATGGGGTGGTTTTCCATCAGGAAGCCCTAGAGAGAGCTGAAACGGAAAACACGGTGTTTGGTAGCGCTGGCCATCGAGGCTCAACGATCAGATTAAAGGTCAGGTAAGAAGCAGGGTCCCTCCCAGGGCCCTTGTGCCCAACGGTCTCTTCACTTAGGAGTCCCTGCTGACTTGGGAGAGCACGGTGCTGATAACACCAAGGTCAAGGGCTCTGACCCCCTTACCCGCAAGCCGCTCCCCTCAAAAAAGTCCCTGATGGACGTTCATAATCGTCCTGGGGCTGCAGCTGCCCGTGCTCAGGCTGTTTTCAGTCCAGTCCTTTGCAGCGGCTCCAGAACTCCGGAGGCAAGGCTTGCACTCTGCAGTTTGCAGAAAGTCTTCACTAACACGCATCAGGTGTTTCCAGCCCCACCTCCCCAACCTTTTTCGTAGCTTTCATGATCAAATATGTGCTCTGAGATTTTAAAAAAATAAACGACGGGCCAGCCCGTGGTTCACTTGGGGGAGCGTGGTGCTGACAACACCAAGTCAAAGGTTAAGATCCCCTTACCGGTCATCTTTTAAAAAACTAAATTAAATAAATAAATAAATAATAAATAATAAATAAATAAATAAACGACAACAACAAAAAACCCCAGCTCAACTGAAAGCGAGGCAATACAATCAGGATTACCCCCAAATCGGTTGCTTTCCAAACACGGCTTTATAAAACGCCCTTAGGCGTTCGGGCGTGGGGGCGCGCGCTCGGCTCGTTCCTCGTTCCGATCTCGTTCACCCCTGGTCCGCGCCCAAGCCACCCTAATATTCCCCAACCGCCGCCAGAACTGCCCACTCTTCAGCCGGCTCCTAAGGGGGAAGCTGCCTTTCCTGCCTCTGCACACAAAGGCGGTCACAGCCGCTGAGCCCGCAGCCAGGGCCGGATGTCCTCTTCCCACCACCAGCCGGTCCTCTTGAGTCCCCGCGTCGCCTTCTTCTGGCCTCTCCTGACTCTGCGGTCTTTGGCTGAGCACCTCACCTGGATCCGGCGCGCCTCGGACCTCTCGCAGAGTACATTTCCATTCTACAGATGGAAAACCGAGGCCACGAGCCCCGAAAGGCGGGTCCCAAAGGTCACGGACAATGGTCACCAAAGCAAGTACTGTAAGTGACTAGGAAGATCTGCATTTGGTTTCCTACAACAGCAGAGGCAGCCTCACAACTGGTCTGCAAACCTTTTCTCTGCGGACCCTCAGTCCTTCAAGTCACCCCGTACCAATCCGTTCAGTAAAAGCTCTAGGAGCAGTTCACCCCAAATCCATGGAATGAAAAGGCTTTTGCGGGGGGGAATCTTAACTGGCTTAACAGGTTTTTAATGCATCATTTACACCTCTGAGTGTTTTCTCTTGCTCCTCTTTCTGCCTCTAGAGCTGACTGCAGCAGCTCCAATCTCCTTTTCACATCCTGGTGTGCAAACTGAGACCTATGAGGGGCCTTTATGCCTCAGGGCAACTCCTTATGCTGGTGTTGCACTGAAGCTAGAATTCAAAAAGCTGCAGCTGCGCCTGCATTTTAGAGGCCCCAGCCTAAATTTAATGCACAAACAGGCTTTTTGTTTCTGCCTGGTAAGGAGGACTACTCTTACTCCAGCTTTTCTGGAATATTAGGTGTGTAGGATGCAAGGTTCTTTTCCAGCCCTGACTGGGAGTAAGGCGGGCAATGTGTGTATGCAAGAAAAGTCCGTGCAGACTTTACTACAAAAGAACAAATGTTTTCTGAAAGCTAAGGTCCAGAGAAGAGCAAACCACTGAAAAGCTGAGGCCTGGATCAGAAGGGTTTCTCTTCCATTAATGGACAGACCAACTCTGCAAGTGGAGACAACTAAAAAAGCTGGATAAAAATATCTGTAGGGAAAATATAGGAAAATGGTCAGGGCCCCTCAGATGTTCAGAATCTTGTCGAGCTTGTTGTAAATATGCACGTGCACCCAGGTGTTCCTTGGCTATTGTCTAACATAATTGAGTATGTGTGCCCACGTGTCCTGGGTTATGGACTTAAGTATAAAGGACGAGAGGCTCTGATCCACAGTGTCCCCCACCCCCAGGGTGCCCCAGGGGGCCACGAGGAGGCTGCTACTGCTGCTGGAGGCTGTTGCTGCCAGGGCCCCTGGATACCCTGAGAGGCCACTGCTGCCACCACTGCTGCTGTAAACTGCTCCTGTTGAAGAAACTGAGGACTGAGCTCGTGTCATCTGCCAACGGCTTCCGGGATTTTTCCCAATTACCTAGAGCGTGGACCTGTGTGTGAGGGTCTGGGGACTCAGTCTGTACAATGGATTTGAAGGGTCTGTGAGCCCTAGCTCTGACAATACAAATGGAAAGTTAGTATAACTAAAATAATGGAACATTTTGCCTTTAGTTATTGCCTTAACACTACAATTGGCTGTGATGGCTATGACGGCAGGAGTCCAACAATAGCCCCAGCCATACAATTGCCTAGCTATGGCCCTAACCCAACAATTAGCATAGCCTCTCAACCCCAGCAGAATCTTTCTACAAAATTCAAGGAGCTAGTGAGAAATTGCTTGGCCAAATTTGGGAAAGGAAAGAAATCTGTAGAGATGAACCTGGAGCTTGGGGTTGCTTCTGTTCTGGGGGCATTTGTTGATCCTGAAGAGGGTTCAATAATCCAAGCCGCATTTTTGGCAGCCTTTAAAGGCTTAAGGGCGCACTTGGTGAACTTTCCAAGTTGTGTTTGGATCTCCATGAAGCCCTACTATACTCAAGCTTACAGGGAGATTTAGGTAGGAATGAGGTTGATGGGCTTCATTGTTTATAAAATCAGGAGTGCTGATGAAAGAAGTAAAGCTTTGAAAGGTTTGAGTCCTGCACCTGCTCATGGTCATCATTAACCAGCTTTACTTGGAGTGTACATGAGATGAAACATCAGTCTGCCTGTAAATTTTAGCAAGGTGTATTAGATGGAAACATGGAACATTGCTATACACTTGTATAAGTACTGTTCCTTTGCAGCATGAATAAATGTACCTGTGAGATGTACTACAATAAATAAATAAAATAAAGCTTAAGGGAACTAGAAGTGGACTCCCAAGCCTCCTGAATCTCAAGCATTGCACTTGTTTAAGGTGGCTCTAGACTGCTAGTGTCAAAACAAAAATACTTTGGGGAAGAAGATAACATCATCCTAGGTCTCAAATTATTTCTTTAAATACTTTCTCAACTATACCTAGCAAACATGCAAAGATAACCAGACACCAGAGAGGTAAAAGAAAACCAATAAGGAAAGCAAAAACAACAGACAACAGAATCAGACCCACAGACACTCTAGGCACTGGGATTATTGGACACAGACTGCACAAAACTCTGTATATGCTGTGTTGAAGGAGATAAAAGCCATGCTTGAAAAATTTGGCAGAGAACTCTGAATTATAACAAGTGCCACAGCAGATTTGGAGGAAAAAGGAAATTCTAGACTGAGAAAGTGATGGGCATATTTATTTATTTTTCTTCTAAAAGATGACCTATAAGGGGATCCTAACCCTTGTCTTGGTGTTGTCAGTACCACACTCGGCCAGTGAGCGAACCGGTCATCCCTATATAGGATCCGAACCTGTGGCCTTGGTGTTATCAGCACCACACTCTCCCGAGTGAGCCACAGGCCGGCCCTTGCCACAACAGTTTTGGAGGAAAACGGAAATTCTAGACTGAGAGAGTGATGGGCACTAGTTACAAAGTCATGGAAGCTCAAGTTTGGTGACCTTGATGGTTTATCTGTGAGCCAAGGAAGAAATAAAGGTGAGTGACTATGTGACCACAGAAAGAAATGGAGTGAGTAGCTTCCTATTTTCCAGTTCAGCTTTTGCCAACACAAAATGATATGACCCAATAAATAAAATATACCATTTTAACTGTATAATTTTTTTTTTAAAAAAGATGACCGGTAAGGGGATCTTAACCCTTGACTTGGTGTTGTCAGCACCACGCTCTCCCAGGTGAGCCAACTGGCCATCTCTATATGGGATCTGAACCCGTGGCCTTGATGTTATCAGCACCACACTCTTCCCAAGTGAGCCACGGGCTGGCCCTTAACTGTACAATTTTTTCTTTTTAAAAAAAACGATGACTGGTAAGGGGATCTTAACCCTTGACTTGGTGTTGTCAGCACCACGCTCAGCCAGTGAGCTAACCGGCCATCCCTATATGGGATCCGAACCTGGGGCCTTGCTGTTATCAGCACCGCACTCTCCCGAATGAGCCATGGGCCGGCCCCGTACATTTTTTTTAAAGTTTATCCATTCACTTGGCTCAAAAAATAACATATAGGTGCAAATCAAGAAGACTTGCATCCCCCTGCCCCTATTCACCCTACCTGCCACTACCCCATCCCTGTCCTACAGGTCAACACTTTATTAGTTTCCTGTGTATCATTTCGATGTCCTTTCATGTAAGTTGAAGTAAATACAAGTATATATATAGGTATTTTTCTCTTTCATTAGGCAAAATTTTGCATGCTAAATGCTGTTCTGTTTTTCACTTAACAATATAGCCTAAAGACCTTTGTCACATCAGTACATAGAAAGCCTGTATACAATGTCTCAGTTTAGTATAGCAAATGAAAAATTAGCTATTTTGTTCCAAGTACTTCGGTAAGTGCTGAGGACATCAAGATAGAAAACCATGGTTATGGGTAGGAATCTTTATCTTCACTGTCTTAAGTGGAAATTTTTTCTAGAATTTGGCTTCAGGAGGAATTACATGGCTTCCCCGTCCATCTGGAGTGTGGATTCATTGGCATGGTTGGCTGGTGTTAGCTGTCATTGTGCATTGGAGGTTCTGGATGTCAGCCCATGAGTTTCTGGCAGCCTGGCCCCAGCAGATCTACTATGTCAGCTCTGGGCCAGAGCACACTGCTGTATTGTGGGACAGAGGGGAGTATCTGCCTTCTACCCCCTGCAGACTTAGCAGAAGCTTGACTTCAGACGTGCATTGACCTTGTGACGGGACCATGAGTCTGACTCAAGAGATGAGCTTTAAGGTGCTGCCACATTTCTGTGGAGATAATAAATGGGGAGGGGACTGTGGGAAGCAAAGAGTAGGTCAGACAAACACATGGAGAGGCATTCTAGTTTGAAACAAAAGCCATCCATTTTTAAAGCCCCCTTAAATTGTTCAACATTTAAAAAGATTGTTTAAAAATTCAAAAAAAAAAATAAGCAATTAAGAAAAACATTCTTGGCTTAAAAAACATTAAAGACATTTTACTTAAATTAAAATAGCTGAAAATTTTGAATAAATGTCCTGTATAACTAAAATAGACTTTCTTTTCCGGGAGAACTTTGGACATTCACCTATTTACCTGACTCCTCTGTCAGGGTCATCTGATCAAAGGTACACTATCTACAGGAAAGTCACAATCCAAAGTCAAGAAAGGACCCTTATAACTACACCTCCTTTACCCCTGTATCTTCCCCCCAAGTATATCTTATACTAATATAGGAGTCAATAGGCAAACTTGTCTTTTATTCCCACCCACACTTCCTCTCCACCCTCTGGTTTAACTCATTTGGGAAGCTGACTTATTGTCTGGCTCTTCTCAATGAGTGGGGCTTCTGTCTAGTTTGTTCACTGCAATATCAGTGACTAGAACTGTGCCTGACACCTAGTAATAAGTATCCGTTGTAATGAACAAATCAGTACCTTCCCATCCCTTTTTTCTGAATGTATATACTTTTGATTATTTCCTTAGGGTAAATGTTTAGACATGGAATTGCTGGGTCAAAAGATCTTATGTGCATTTTTAAAGAATTAAGCATATATTGCCAAAGTGCAGTCCAGAGGGGTTGAGCTGGCTCACATCCCAGGTCCAGGATTGTGGACTGCCTGCATTGAAGAGTTTGGAATACAGGAAAAATAGCAATGGCCACTGCTGTGTCCAGCGAGAGGTGTGAGGTGTAGGGAGAGCTGGAAATTGTAAGGAGCTGGGAATTCAGATCTGGGGGGGAGATCTAAGTGAGCTCCACAGCCACATGGGAGTTCACCTGTATATTTGCTAAGCCTGCCATAACAAAATAACACAGATTGGGTGGTTTCAGCAACAGAAATTTATTTTCCCTCATTTCTGGAGGCTGGAAGATCAACATCAGTGTGTTGGCAGGATGGGTCTCTCCTGAGGCCTTTCTCCTTGGTTTACAGGTCGCTGTCTTCTCTCTGTGATCTCACATGACCTTCCCTCTGGGCATGCACGTCCCTGGTACCGTTACCTCCTCTTGTAAGGACACCAGTCAGATTGGATCAGGGCCTCACCCTTATGACCTCAATTAACCTTTATTACCTTTTTTAAGACCCTTTCTCCAAACACAGTCACATTGGGGGTTAGGGCTTCAACATACAAATTCAGGGGGACACAATTCAGCCCATAACAATCTGCAGAGAAGCACTGATACTATACAAGGGGCAGAGATCCACCACAGACCTCCTAGCTCTTGGAAGGCAGCTCTCCTGTACTCCTGAGTCTCTCAGGGCCAACCCCAGATCCTCATCTACACCTCCTGAAATGGGATTTCAAAGCCGCTGGCCATCCTAGGGCCCTCCTCACAAGGCGGTGGATATCCAGTCTGTGGGTATCTCCATTAAAATGTGGTTCCCAGAGTGAAGAGTTATAAAGAGCTCTGTGCTAGGCTCTGGGCACAGTACTCTGGGTGCAAAAATATTACACAGTCTGATGTGTAAGGATAGTGCTACAGGGCACTCTCAGCTCTGGCTGAGGCTCCCCCAAATTGATACCAAACTCCCAGGTCCAGCTGCCTGACCCCATATAAAAGCAAACCACTCAGACATCAAATGTTGGTGAAAATGGAAGTCAGCTTTTATTTAGGAATACCAGTGACCCGAGGAGAGATGTTAGGTAACTCATCTCTCCAGTAAGCCTGAAAGAGAGTGGCCAGACTAAAGCCATCTTAAGTCTGCTGAGGGGTGTTTAAAGACGGGGATGAGGGAATAGAACATGAAAAATGAAAAGCAAGAGGGAGGGACACATTAGCAGCAAGGTCTCAGGTGCAAAGTCCCACCAAGACTCCATCTGGTTTCTGCTTCCGTCCTTCTCTTGGTAGTGAAAGCTGATACTGGGATGACCTTCCCTCTGGGCATGCACGTCCCTGGTACCGTTACCTCCTCTTGTAAGGACACCAGTCAGATTGGATCAGGGCCTCACCCTTATGACCTCAATTAACCTTTATTACCTTTTTTAAGACCCTTTCTCCAAACACAGTCACATTGGGGGTTAGGGCTTCAACATACAAATTCAGGGGGACACAATTCAGCCCATAACAATCTGCAGAGAAGCACTGATACTATACAAGGGGCAGAGATCCACCACAGACCTCCTAGCTCTTGGAAGGCAGCTCTCCTGTACTCCTGAGTCTCTCAGGGCCAACCCCAGATCCTCATCTACACCTCCTGAAATGGGATTTCAAAGCCGCTGGCCATCCTAGGGCCCTCCTCACAAGGCGGTGGATATCCAGTCTGTGGGTATCTCCATTAAAATGTGGTTCCCAGAGTGAAGAGTTATAAAGAGCTCTGTGCTAGGCTCTGGGCACAGTACTCTGGGTGCAAAAATATTACACAGTCTGATGTGTAAGGATAGTGCTACAGGGCACTCTCAGCTCTGGCTGAGGCTCCCCCAAATTGATACCAAACTCCCAGGTCCAGCTGCCTGACCCCATATAAAAGCAAACCACTCAGACATCAAATGTTGGTGAAAATGGAAGTCAGCTTTTATTTAGGAATACCAGTGACCCGAGGAGAGATGTTAGGTAACTCATCTCTCCAGTAAGCCTGAAAGAGAGTGGCCAGACTAAAGCCATCTTAAGTCTGCTGAGGGGTGTTTAAAGACGGGGATGAGGGAATAGAACATGAAAAATGAAAAGCAAGAGGGAGGGACACATTAGCAGCAAGGTCTCAGGTGCAAAGTCCCACCAAGACTCCATCTGGTTTCTGCTTCCGTCCTTCTCTTGGTAGTGAAAGCTGATACTGGGGTTTTTTTAAGATGGCAACGGGTCTGGAGCGGCCATGCCAGGAGACAGCGCGACCCTGAGAAGTGNTTTTTTTTTTAAAAAAAAAAAAAAAAAAAGAAATTTATTTTCTCTCATTTCTGGAGGCTGGAAGATCAAGATCAGTGTGTTGGCAGTATGGGTCTCTCCTGAGGTCTTTCTCCTTGGTTCACAGGTTGCTGTCTTCTCTCTGTGATCTCACATGACCTTCCCTCTGGGCATGCACGTCCCTGGTACCGCTACCTCCTCTTCTAAGGACACCAGTCAGATTGTATCAGGGCCTCACCCTTATGACCTCAATTAACCTTGATTACCTTTTTAAAGACCCTTTCTCCAAATACAGTCACATTGGGGGTTAGGGCTTCAACATACAAATTTAGGGGGGCATTGGGCCGGCCCGTGGCTCACTAGGGAGAGTGTGGTGCTGATAACACCAAGGCCACGGGTTCG
>NW_007738355.1:25174-44899 GCF_000696425.1 Galeopterus variegatus | reverse complement strand
AATTTGTGTCTTCTCTTTGGCAGTCTTGTGAAAGATTTGTTAACGTTATTGTTCTTTTCAAAGAACCAACTCCTTATTTCTTTGATTTTTCTGTTTTGCTGTTTTCAATTTTATTGATTTCTGGTCTTTTATCATTTCCTTACTTCTGCTTGTTGGTTTTGGTTTTTTTGTTTGTTTGTTTGTTTTTCCCTTCTTTTTCTAGGTTCTTGGGGCAGGAGCTTAGAGATAATTGATTAGAGACTTTTCCTCTTTACAGGTGTTTGTATTTACTATTATAAATTTCCCACTCAGTACTGCTCTAGCTGTCCCACAAACTTTAATATGTTGTATTTTTACTTTTATCCCATTCAGTGTATTTTTTACTATCCCTTGATTCTTCCTCTTTGACCCATGGATTATTTAGAAGTGTGTCGTTTAGTTTCCAAGTGTTTGGATATTTTTTTATTATCTTTCTATTGTTGATTTTTAGTTTGATTTTGTTATGGTTGGATAATGTATGATTTCAATTCTGCTAAGTTTGTTGAGTTGGGTTTTTTTTTTTCTATTAATGGCACAGTATATTGTCTATCTTGGCATGTGTTCCATGGGCACTTGTAAAGAATGCTGTTATTAGAATGCTGTTGTTGGATATAGTGTTCTATAAATGTCAGTTAGATCCTGTTGGTTGATGGTTGTTGAATTCTTCTATATCCTTGCAGATTTTCTGTCTCGTTGTTCAATCAGTTGTTGAGAGAAGGGTATTAAAGTCTTCAGCTATTTATACATAACATTAATGTGGGTTTGTTTGTTTCTTCTTTCAGTTCTGTCAGGTTTTGGTTCACATATTTAGCAGGCTTGTTGTTTGTTGCATATACATTTAGGATTGCTATGTCTTCTCAGTGGATTGACCCTTTTATCATAATGTAATATCCTTCTTTGCCTCTAGTAATTTTCTTTGCTCTAAAATGTATGTTATTAATATTAATATATTAATATAGCCACTCCTGCTTTCATTTGATTAATGTTTACATTTCCATACTTTTACTTTCAAGTTGCCTATGTCATATATGAAATGAGTTTCTTGTAGATAAATATATAGTTTGGTTCCTTTTTTAAAAAAAATCCACTCTGCTAATCTCTGTCTTCTATTTGGTTTATTTAGTTCATTTATATTTAATGTAATTATTGATATGTTAGGGCTTACGTCTGCCATTTTATTTTTTATTTTCTGTTTGTTCTCTTTCATTTATTTTGCTTTCATTTTGCTGTTCTCCTGTGCATTTTTTAACCCATATTTTAGAATTCTACTTTTATCTATATACAAGGACAGTATATTTGGGTATATCTCTTTGTATAGCTTTTATAATGGTTGCTCTAGGTATTACATTATATAGACATAATTTATCACAGTTCACTGATATCATCATTTTACCAGTTCAAGTTAAATGTAGAAATCTTATGTTCCTTTATATTTCTTTACCCTCCTCCATTTATAATATAATTATCTTAAATATTTCCTCTACATATGTTGAGAACCACATCAAACAGTGTTATAAGTTTGCTTCAACCATGAAACATAATTTAGAAGACCCAAGAGGAGAAGGAGAGTCTGTTGTGTTTACCTGTATTTTTGCTTTTTGTGTTTTACTTTGCTGATGTTCTAAGATTTCTTCTTTTATTGTTTCCTCTCTATTTGGAGAACTTCCTTGGGCCATTCTTTTAGGGGAGGTCTGATGGTGACACATTCTCTTAGTTTTCCTTTATCTGAGAATCACTTGATCTCCCCTTCATTACTATGGGATATTTTGGATATAGGATTCTGGGCAGACAGAATTCTTTTCTTTCTGCTCTTGAAAAGCATTGTGCCAATTCCTCCTAGTCTCCATGGTTTCTAATGAGAAATTCCCTGTCATTCAAATTGTTTTTCCCTGTTGGTAAGGTGTCACTTTACAATGGCTGCTTTCAGGACTTTCTTTGTATTTAATTTTAGGACGTTTAATCATGATGTATTTTGGCATGGATTTCTTTGGGTTTATCCTGTGGATTCACTCAGCTTATGAGGTTACCATTCATCATTTTCCAAGTACCTTTTGAGTCACCCTCTTTCTCCTGTTTCTGAGATTTCATCCACATATGTGAAATCTTTTGTTATAGTGCCACATGTCTTTGAGGCTCTGTTCATTTTTTGTTTGTTTTCCTTCTGTCCTTCAGGCTGGTCCATTTCTGTTGTTCTCTCTTCACATTCACTGATTCTCTGCCCATCCATTATGCCATTGAGCCTATTTATTGAGGTTTTTGTTTTGTTTTGTTTTGTTTTTTTAAATCTCTATTTGGTCCATTTATATATCTTCAGGTTTTTGCTGAGACTTTCTATTTTATGACTGAAGAGTTTTTTGTCTCTATTATGTTCATAATTGCTCATTGGAAGTCTTTTATGAGGCTCCACTAGAGTCTTAGGTAATTCTAACATCTGTATCATCATGGTGATGATGTCCGTTGATTGTCTTTTCTCATTCCTGAGATATTCCTGCTTTGTTATGAGTGATTTTTTTCTTGAAATTAGGATATTTTTGGTATTATGGGTCAGGATCTTATTTAAATCTTTTGTTTTAGCAGACCTCCTCTGTTCTCTGGTAGGGAGGGGAAGGCACACCTTGTTGCTACAGGTAGCAGTGGAAATTCTGGTCCCCCTCAAGTCTCCACTGACATTGGGGTAAGGAAAGGGGGCTGGTCATTGCCTCCTTGGGGGAGGAAATTTGGGGCTCCCTCTTGGGCCTTCTCTGAAACCCATAGGTGGGTTAGGGGTTAGGGTTCATTATAGCCTGGCAAGAGTAAGACTGGGCTGTAGTGTTTTCTGTGGTGTTTGACTGCAGTAGAGCAGTTGCTGTTTAAAAGTTTTCTGTCTTGGTAAGCTGCCCCTCTCCTGATCCTTTGGATGTAGAGCAGCTTTTGTTGGGCTTGCATTATCTGCACCTCTTGGAGTTTCTGGGTTGTTGATTCTTCTCCAAGTCTGGGATATTTGAGGCAAAAAGGAAATCCAGGGAACTCTCTGCTGTGTTTTGCTTCATGACCTCCTTTGCTGGTCTGCCTTCTTTGACTCTTTCAGCATCACCTTATGTTTGTTTTCTGTATGTCTAGGGTTTTTATTTGCACTTAACGAGGGAATAAGGAAGAATATGTCTACTCTATCTTCTCAAAACAGACATTGATAGATTTAACTTCTCAAATGGCTAGAGAACTAGAAGTGGGCCAGCAGTTCTGAGGCTCAGCAGTACAGCCCAAGATCTAAGAATTCATGGTAATAGAAGTGAAGGACCATCCCATGGTGAGGCCAAGGGACATATGCAGACACCAACTTCACAGATTCTTCCTGCTGAAAGATGGCCATAAACGCAGTTCTCATCTGGGAGCATACACCTGACTGGTTAATTTCACTATCAAAACATTTTCCCAACAAAATATGTACTGTGTGGGTACTCTGGTCCCCTGACCTGCCCCTAGCCTGAATTTTTTTATTATCTAGGAAAAATTTCTCAAAAATGGATTTTGATTTTCATTCATGAGCACTGGAGGGCAGTTGCCTATAAACTGTGCTGTACGTGGCTTCACCCATTCCAAGTGGTTGCTGTGTCCTCACTGTTGATAGAATGACAGGAGGAAACAGGTGGGTAACTTAACTAAGCCACTACTACTACCATCACCACCTCCAGGTAAAAAAGGCCAGATTTGCTTTTAATAAAACAAAAAGAGCTTGAAAAACATAGCTTGCTTTTAAGACTTAAAAACTGTCCTAAAGCATTAGATAAAGACTGTAGTTCCTACACCCAGCTTGAATTAGATCACCTGGGGAGATTCCTGGGCCCTCCCAAGACAACTGAGTCAGTACCAGGTTGGAGCATTTTTGCAAATCTCCAAGGAGATTTCAGTACACAGTTGTGTTTGCAAACTACTGAGTTAATCCTTGGCGGGACCCATATGTCTGACATTGGCTCTTATTTCCACTTGATTTGGCCAGGAAACAATGAGAGTATTTCATCTTGTCCAGTCAGGTGTTGGAGACTTTTCAGAGTGCTTGTTTATAGGTTCACATTCATTCCTGGAGCCTGAGCAGATGCTAGTGTGAGGTATTATTCAGGCACTAGTGACTCTTGAACTGTGCTCTTTGCCCTACTCCAGCTGATGTGTTATTTCAGAGTAGGTGCCAAACTAGAAAAAGAACCTGTAGTGCCATCTACAGCCTTCCCCTTTGATAATTATTGCAAGGTGAAACAAGCTCGTAATGCCAGAGAAAGCGCCTTTCCATCATTATTCTTCATTGGTTTGAGATATGCTTTCAGATGAAGAGGCATCTTCCCCATAGTTAGTGCTCACCAGTGAATATTAGTGATTACTCAGTCACTTCTTGCTGAGTGAATTGGGGTGAGGGAGCGTTAGGCCTATGACTGCTGAGCTCTGCAGGATAGGCCTAGAATGTGCAGTTTAGGTATTTCAGGAGATGAGAACATCCTTAATCAGAGGCTGGGGCTGTGTCCCGTGCCCCACTGTCCCACTGCCCAGTGTTGGACCCTTGTCTGCAGCTCTCTAGCTGACCACCTGGCTTCTGGTGATGGTCTCTCCATCACTTCGTAGTCCCTCAGCTTTTTGTCATTTGCCACATACATATATTATTGTCCTATAATACCTATATGATCTGCTGTTCTATATCAGTTCCTCATTTTCTTCTGTAATTCCCTTCTTAACTGTTTTTAATTGATTCTTGATTGACTTATCTAGTGCCTTTTCATGGCCCTTTCTTCCCACTCCCAAAATAGGTCTTTGTCTTTGGGACCTTGAGATAAATTGCCTCTAAATTATGAATAATTAATGCACTGGACTAATATGCATAATATGAATTTTATTTTGGTTTATCTATGACACCCACTAATATTCTCAGCTTCCATTTATTGCTAAAGCTTGTGTTTCTGGCTGTAAAATATTATTTTTATGTATATCAGGGTCTTTTTATATGGTTTTTTCTTCTCTTTTTGCTTCCTTGGGGAGTTCATTCCCCTTTCTATAAACTATGGTCCTTGTGGGGCTGTGCCCTGTCTCTCCTCATCTGGCTTGTCCTGCCCACATCGCCCCACAGGGTTTTACGGCCTGGAGGAGTCTGACCTGGACAAGGTCTTCCACTTGCCCACTACCACTTTCATCGGGGGACAGGAGTCGGCACTTCCTCTGTGGGAGATCATCCGTCGGCTGGAGGTAAGAACACAGTACAGCTTCCAGAAAAGTCCAGTGGACTTGTTAAGAAGCTACATTGGCAGGATGGCCTCAAGACTAGTTTTCATTGATCCTATATTTTTTTTAAATGTAAGGGAAAATGAACTATTTTTTGGCTGTTTCATAGATAGAAACCTATGTTTTTGCAATTAGCCATTGTGAGAGGGAAAGAAATTTCCCCCCAAAATTTCCAAATCCCAGTGGGAGTTTATGTCATAATGTGTGACATTCCCTGGAGAGCCTGGCCTCAAGCCAGGACTCACTCCCCATATGCACAAGTCCCAGGGCTGCTGGGTGTTGGACGCCTTCATTCTCCCCTCTTTCCCTCCATAACTCTCATTCTTGTGTTTCATTTCTTTTTTTTCCTTCTTTTTGGACTTTGTTAGTACTAGGCACGCTGGGATACTTCTTTGTACACACATGCTATAAACAGTGGCTAAGAGTCATGGCTGTAGTGTTAGGCTGCCTCTTTCCACTTCTTCCAGCCTAGGACAAGTTGCGGGCTCCCTCATCTATGCAAGGGTGACTGTGACTCCCATTCCAGAGGGGAGAGTGGATTTGATGAGAGCTTCATGCCAAGCATTAGCTGCTATCATTATTTAATGCTTCCCATGGTGTTGAGAGCTGAAGAATCAAAATTAAAGCAGACTGAGAAAATACTCTGGAATGTAGCCCCTCAGAATTGGATGTACTGATCCCCTGGAATCCTGCCTAAGATGCAAATTCTGAATTTGTTGGTGGCACCTGATGTTCCTAACATGCCCAGGTTGAACCACACTGGCCAGTAGGGTTCTCTGAGGTGGTTCCTTCCATGGCTGGATGTTACAGCCATCTGGGGAGCTTTCAGAGATCTCATTGCCCAGGCCAGAACCCATGTCCCGTAAGTCAGAATCCCTTTGCCACCCCAATGATGAATCCCTGTACCAGCGAGTGAAGTTTGAGTTAAAATTCTGTTGTCAGTGGTTCCACAGGAATATCTAAGTGTCAGATGGTGGCATTTCTGTAGTTTGTGATGAGCGTCCTACAATATTATCAACATCTCCGCTTGGGACTGCTTCACTCCTTGCCTTTCTCATTTCTGGGATTGTTGGAGAGAAGTAGGTGGAGACCAAACCTAGGGCCAGCCAGCATCAGGAAGGAGTTGTCAGCTGGAAAGAACCAGTGCCAGGAAGGAGTGGTCAGCTGGAGGAAGTGGGCACCAGGAGGGAGTGGTCAGTATTAGTCTGAGGTGAATCAACCTTTGGATCCTTCCCGGCTCCTTTATCTGCACCACACTGACCATCATCTCCGGTCTTGCCCTGTTTAGTATGGGTGCCAGTAGGCAGCTACATGTAAATATTGAGCACTCAAAATGTGCAGAGTATCTCAATGATCTTTTAAATATTGAAAGGTCATATATTTAATATCTTGGGTCAAATGAAGAAGGAAAATTAATCTCATCTGTTTCTAATAGGAAAACCTATATTACGCCTGTGGCTCACATTATGTTTCTGATCTAGTAGGAAAACCTGTATTATGCGTGTGGCTCACATTATGTTGCTGATCTAGTAGATCTCATGTTGCCTAGACCTTACAAACAGCTCCCCATATGGACCAGTCCTTCTCCACGTGGCCCTGCTCTGAGTTTCATGGCTGCTGTGTGTCCCCCTCATTCCCTTTGTGTATTTCCTGTTTATCTGGTCTTGCAAGAACAGCAGTCTGATGAAACTAGCTTGCACTGAATACTGTCTTGGCACTGGCACCTTCCTCTCATAGGAGTCTCTGGTGGGGAGCCCAACAGCTCTGTCATTAGAAAGCTGCCCTGGGGGACACCATCTGTACAGGAGGCCCCAGTGTCCCCTCCTACGAGCCCCCTTCAGCATTTTCCTTCCCAAAGAGCAGGGTCCAGGGGCAGGGGGTGCTTATGTCCCCTGTGGTTAACTTCCTCTCTGAGCCTTGAGTCCTAAGTAGTCCTGTTTCTGTCATGTGAGGTGGGGTAGAGAGCTCACAGCACATGATGGGGCTGCCTCCCCTCAACCCCTCTGATGCCAGAGCCCCAGAGTTGGGCTTTTACCCCAGAAAGCCAAGTACACAGCACTTCCTGTCCCTGCAGTGCCCCTAGCTTAGAATAGCCTATTCTCACAACAGTTTACAGACATTTGCCTAACCCCCTTTTTTTAGTCCATTTTTGTTGCTTATAACAAAATACCTGAAACTGAGTAGTTTATAAAGAAAATGAAATTTATTGCTTATAGTTTCAGAGGCTGTGAAGTCCAAAGTCCAGGGAACACATCTAATGAAGGCCTTGGTGGTGGTGACAGTGACTCAGGGGTCTCGCATGGCAGAATATGGTGGAGCAGAGAGAGAGAGAGAGAGCTCCTCATGTGCTTGCCTTTTAAAGTCCTCAGAACCATGCCCATGACCACCATTAAACCATTTACCATGGCTGGCTCCTCACAGTCTAATCACTTCTTCAAGGCCTCACCTTTCAATCACCATAATAGGATTTCCCACCCTCTTAACACTGTCACAGTGGGGACTAAGCTTCCAACACATTAAATTTTGGGGGAAAACGAGTTCAGTCTACTGCACCCCTCACTACCTTGCCTGGTGGTAATGTCTCACTTACATTTTGTGTGTGTGTGTGTGTGTGTGTGTGTGTGTGTTCCTCGCCACCGGGGACCAACAACACAAGGCGGGAAGGGACCCCGGACCAGCCGGCGGTAACCTCTTGTGGGGCTGAGCGGGATGATGAGTGTCGCAGGCCCGATCCCCTCTGTGCTTCGGCCCCGGGGACAAAGAAAGAACACCGAGCCAGGAGAGCGGTCAAAGCCGGAACTCTGTTTATTACAGCAAGCAGGGGTTTTTATAAGGTACCAGGGGCGGGGGAGCTCTTATCCAATAGGGAGTTGACACACTGCTACCCGGGAGAGGGGTAAGGACAGGGCAGGTGGGAAAAAAGTGCAGAGTCACCGTACCCCGGAAGTTAGTTCTTTTAAGTTTTGAGTTCTCCGCTTAGGTTTCGGTTTCCCAGAATCAGCCCGAAGCAAGTTTAAAATGGCTGAGGTGCTTTCCCAAAATGGCTGGCAGCCCGGGCGTAGCCCAACATGTGTGTGTGTGTGTGTGTGTGTAAGAGAGAGACAGAGAGAGATTGGTGGTGTGATCAGACAGAACTTTGGTCATGTGACATAGGGATCCACTTGTGGCTCTTTAAATAATTAGAGGAAGTGCAACTTCTTGGCTTCTAAAATTTGTCTCACTACAGAGAAAAACTAAGAATCAGCTCCTAAAAATCTCTGCCCTTTTCTTTGGGAGATTGAGCCAAGAACAGGGAAACAAAACATGATCCAGTGGCCTGGTAACTACACCTCCAAGTTAATAGCTGAAGTAATGCTGATAATGATGGAGAGATCCCGATTTCCATAGTTTTTAACCCTTTGAGCTTTTAATTATTCATTAATGGAAATCCTGCCTCCTGTAAGAGGGAGAGAGGAGGGGCATGGGCAGTGGGTTCTGCTGCCTTTGTGGTGGGGGATGGCTGCAGTGAGGACAGGAAGTCCTCGCCACCCTGCCATCCCTCACTAGCAGGCCACTAGGAGGGACTGAGATGACGAGGAGTGGGTAGAGAGCCAGTCACTGAGTTTGCAGCTCAGATATGGACCCCAGGGAAGATGGGCCCTCTTTGAGGTTTTGTTAACAGCCACTGTGGGGCTGAGCCATGTTTTCTCAAATGGGTTTCTCCAGAAATGCATTTTTTTTGACGGTCAGTAGATTGGGGTACTGTGGGTCTCCAGACACCTATAAAGGTGAGACAGGACAGTGGACTGATGTTGGCTTTGAATATAGGGGTGAAGGCAAATGCACACCTCTTCTGGACTTCCTGTGCATCTGAGTTAGAAGTTCCCAGTTTTACCATCGTAGATGTCAGGGAATACGGTTTAGGGCTAATAAAAATGCCTTAAATACCAGGGTGTTTCCCAGCAACATTTTGTCTTTTGTTTCTAGGCAAGATTTTCCTTCTCTTGACTAGGGTGTTAACCAGAGCGTTGTGGTTAGCCATACTTTTGAGTTCAGGCAAAGTCTGCTTTGTTCCATGATCATGGAGCAGTGGGCAGGGATGGCCCATCTTGCCCTACAGAGAACAGGACTGATGCCAAATTTGGCAGAGCCTTTACTTGCCTTGTGAGCTGGTGTCCTTTTCTTGTGAAAATCAAATGGGGTCATGGACGGGAGCTGCCAAGCAGGACCTGGCACTCTGCATTCTTGGGCCGCAGTGGCCGCTGTGAAGAGTGCTACTGCAGGGTCTGTGAATTGTCTGTTGGCTACGTCAGGGCCTGTTTCCTCATGCCCTCCAGGGCTGACTCAGGCTTTTTATCCAGACCCTCCTCCTGCTCTTCCAGGACAGCTGCTCTATCGAGGAGGAAGGGAGGCTCGGGAGGGGCCCAGGCCTCTGCAGGGTGTTGGGCTGTGGGCAGCCGCAAGGTGGGTTTCCCAGAGCCCCAGGCCTCCCCTTACTTATGGAACCTTTCTATTCTCTTCCTGATTTCTTTCCCACTGAGCCTGTCTGTCTCAGGGCCTCTTCTCCTGAGCTGTGGTATGTGGGCAGTGCAGGACAACCCTGGTCTGTTAGGGATCCTCCTAACAGGGTTTTGTTTTTTGTTGTTCCCAAAGAACTGTCTGGAAACATTATCTTCTGCTATATATGAAATCTCTATAGAGTGAATGACTACCTTATAAAAATGAATAGTAATATTCACCATAATTTCAAATATTTCTTTAAATATAATATTTGGTGTTTTCTAAATCTTTTAAAACATAAAACGTTCTATATATTAGCTTGTATGAGATTGTTTAGTGATGAGAAAATAATAATTTGCAAATGTGAGTGACATGTCATTTCCTTATTAAAAAATCTAAATTTAGTCTCCCTACTTTTTTCTCTGAAAGATTCAAATTGTAATTAGCTCAGTATGAATATATATTTACAAAAATTAAGTAAATTTCTATTTAGTTGTTGAAATTCACAAGTTAACATGTGAGTTCAGTCTGTTTAATGCCTTCTAATGCTCACGTGTCTTTAAAATTGAAGACAGAGAGGATGGAATCATGACAAGGTAGAAAATAGAAGAAAGTGACAGAAATTGTCCATTTGTGGCTCCCAAGGGCATCATAACCTTAAGAAACTTGATCAGTAGAAAACTTTTGTTCTTGAACATTGGAGAAGTTTGTCTTAAATTCTTTCTTGTTAAAAGCCCCTGCATTCCATGTATAGGGAGGATGTCTGAGAGGATGGGCATGACCGATCCTGACCAGGGTTCCTGGAGCATAGAGGACAGTGACCAGTCATAGGTTTTACAATGCTGTACATAAAATATAGTGAAATTGATGAGGAATATGATATTTTTTACTATTATAACAATAAAATAAGACAGAGGATGTTGTTTTGTGATATATTAGGATACATTAAAGAGATCATGGAAAGATTCCCATTATCTTTTAATTCTCTTTTTCCGTGAAGTTTTTGAGGTACCCTCATAGGTTTATAGTTAAATATAAATCAGGAAGAATGTGAAGAATTGTATTAATATGATATCATTCCTAAAATAATATAAGTCTAAAAGATATTATAAATATGAGAAAATAAATGTTATTGAACTTCATTTTCTAAAAATAAAACATTTTTTTAATGCAAAATAGCATTGGGTTTGTAAGTGGCTTCCTCTTTTCATTACAATCATTCTCTTTTTGGGACATCTTGTCTAAATCCATGCATATTATGATCAGTCTTTGGTTCCTTGTCCATGTAATGATGTTATGTTTTGGGGTGAGAAAAGAAACATTAAAATTCTTATCTATGTTACTTTTTCTACTATTTTATTTCATTTTGGTATATGGCCTATAATATACACAGGGCAATAACAAAATGGTTCAGACACGTAGTTATTAAATAATTGCACATATATTAGTGGTTCATGACGAAATATTGTTTTCCTTGCACTAGATGGTGAACCTTAAAATGTAGAGACCATTGTGCTTAAGTCAGTGTTATCCTGGTGTTTTCCCAAGTGGAACATGCCAACAGATTTCAACTGAGCTGAGAGTGCAGATGTATATTGTTGGGATTACCAGTTTTTTGGTTCTGACAGTTGAGATAAATAAATGACTCTTTTGCTAAATTAAGCATTTGAAGAAAGGGCAAAAATATATATAAGCATTCTATGTATTTTTGTTCTTTCTTCAAATTCTTAACCTAGTATGTGATAACATATGCTATTATATATATGTGTATATGCTTATTATATATCTATGATATACATAGATACCTAAATCATATGTGTGGAACAATGTTCTGCTTCAGCAATAATTTTCTGAGTATGACCCAAGAGCACTTTCTGCTATCTGCATTGAGCCTGTATAATTTTTAAATCTAATTGAACAGTCTTCTATCTAAAAAGAGAAATAGAGTGAATGTGTAGATTTTTTGTGTGTGTCATACAGTGGAATTGCTCTAAGCCATAGATTGGTTTAATCTGATAAAATAATAATGCCTGAATCCAGAGAAATATCATGATAAAGTTATTTCAGGATCATTCTGTGAACATTTACAAAGGGTTCTGATACAGATATCTCTTGGTTAAGATAAGAGTGGAATTGTCTGCATGGGTCTTACAGAGGGAGGGATCATTCCTAGGGCTACAAAATGGAGTGAGGGGGGAAGGGGAGGGAGGTTGGGGGATAACTGGGTAGGGACACAGGGTACAAAAGTAATTTCTGGTAATGGGTATGCCCCCAGTATGAATCTGGTCCTCACATTATGGGCAAAAGAGTTGACAATTAGGTTTGCATCTCATGAATATTCATACTAAATAAAGGGAGGGAGGAAGGAAGGAAGGAAGGAGTGGAATTGTCTTTACTATTGGAGACCTAAGTATTTTTAAAGGCATAGGAGGGTATCCTCATAACTGAAGTCTCAAGAAAAGAATCACCATATAAATATTTTGATGCAATCTCATGGATGTTATAAAGTAGATAAAAGTACTGCCCTCTTGAAATTGAAAGCAGGGCTTAAGCAATTTCCTTCGTTAGATGAATACTTTACATGGGAGGTCTATGGTATCGAAAGTAAACTGGGAGAGAGCTGGGATTATTTTGAGGAGATACAGTTGGCATAAAGATGTCACACCCTAATCCCCTGATCTTGTGAATATATTAGGGAATGTGGCAAAGGGAAATTTAGGTGCTGATAGGATCAAGGTTAATAATCAGCTGACTTTCTGATAAGAAGATTAGCCTAAATCATCATGATGCTCATCATGTAAAGACAAGGGTAGTTAAATGTAGAGGGTTGATGAAGAAGAAAAAAGTGTCAAAGGATTTGATGTAAGATAAACCACACCCAACTTTTTTTTTAAAAAAACCTTTCTTTGGTGATTCTTTTCTAATTAGCATGAAATTTACTTCAGTTCATTTTCACAGACAACCATGGTTTATTTTTATATGCACATCACTGCTCTGGTGGCAAGAATTAAATAAAGATAGTAAAGCAATGCTCTCTAAACAGTGAATCGCAGGTGCTATGGAAGTATAGATAATGTGCACCCTGCACATGTGTGATTGTGGATGTGTTGGTGATTAATGTATATTGAGTATGTGATAGATAAAATAATATTCAGACTGTACTTTTTAGAATTCATACAAAATAAGGTAAAGCAGCATAAATGGGTAAAGTTCAAATGATGATGGTGATAATTTTGACTATGGGGTAAATGACATTAGTGTTAGGAGGTCTATTTCTTTTTTTTCAGATGTTTCTTCTTTGCCAGTAAAATGATCAATTTCAATTTATATTATTAAAAATGTCTTTCTTTTCCAAGTTGGCATTGGACTCATAGCCAGCATCTCCATTCTTCTCTTCTGTATCTTCACACTCTTTCTGGATCGCAGGCCTAGGCCACTGGTCTGATCACCTGTCACTTGGCCCTCATCCGCATAGCAGTGCTAACTACTGCTCACTTTCACCCATGAACTTTATTACATACATGTTTTTCCTCTGACAGTATCCAGCAATGTCTCCTTTGAAGGGATCATTCTTCAAGTGCATACATGGTGATTCTCTTGGTCTTACAGTCTAGGCATCAGAGGTGATCCCAGCATTTCCATAGCACTGGCCTCTCCCTGAGAATCTTCCCAGAGAAAAGGGCCACCCAGGCCATCCTGCTGCTAGTGAGTTTCTTTATGATCATGTACTGGGTGGACTTCCACATTTCATCCTTCTCAGCCCTGTTATTGGCCTGTGGCCCTGTCGTTCTAGGTGCCAGAGGCTTGTGGTCAATATCTGTCACTGTTGGTACTTTGGTGCTGCTCAGTTTTTTAAGAGGATAATCAGTGTTCTGCAAAATATGCAACAGAAGTTGTATCAATTTTTAACAGCTTAGTGATGGAAAATTTTACTGAAAACTGGATTCTTATACTCTGTTAAATGTTTGCACAGCAACGAATTTGCTGTTTTATTTAATTAAAATGCATGGATTACTTTTTTTATATCTAATTTCTTTTTGAAGCTGATGCTGCCAAGGACTATGTGATTCCTTTAGTTCAGTATCTGCCATAAGTGGATATTCCTGTATTGTGGCTCTCAATCTTTCATTGTGATTCTCAAACTTTCATACAAGAAAAAATTTTGTTTGTTTTTGGTGGCTTTCCATTACAGGGATCAAAACATGGACCTTGGTGTTATCAGCATCACACTCTAACCAAGTGAACTAACCAGCCGGCCCTTGAAGTATAATCTTAAGAAGCCTCTATTGGTATCAAATATCACAGTGTTTTTCCTTGTGAAAATGTTTAAATTTATCTCACCTTTGTAGATTGTCTCTCTCTCACTTCTTATAAGATTTTTTTTCTTTTACCATTAAAAATCTTGACTTATTTCTGTTAAGCTTTTTAAAAATCTACTTTGAAATGCTGCACTTAAAAATTCAAAGATCTATGTCTGCTTATCTTTTAAAAATTTGTAAATCACCATGTTTTTGATTATTTTTATTATTATTTTCATTCTATCCAAACAATTAGGTGTGTTTTACTTCTAGTCTTCATCTATGTATAATTGTATTTGTATTTTATAAAGTATCTCTTTACTGTATTTAGCTATATTCATTCTGCTTCACTAAACCTCTCATCATCCTAGTTTAATTTAATAGCTAACCTGTAGATTGTTTATTAACTGGATATGTTTGTATACTGTGTATTTTCTATTTTTCTTTTTTCTTTTTTTTTTTTTCCTTTTTGTCTTTTTTCGTGACCAGCAACGGATCGCAACCCTCAGTGTCGCGCCCATACCGGACCGGGACCGGCAACGGGATCGCAACCCTCGGTGTTGCGCCCGCACCTCGCTTCAGCCAGGGAGTGGGAACCGGTCTGTATGTGGGATCCGAACCCTCGGCGGGAGCGCCACTGCGCTCCCAAGCGGCGCACTGTAGCAGTGCGCCATCGGGCCGGCCCTATTTTGCTTTTTTTCAAACATTCTTTTAAATTTTATAGTTTCCCATTTTCACAAAAATTAACATTGATTTTCTTTTTTTTAAATTGTATTTGCTTAAAATTTTGAAACATAATCCCAATATGCATAGCTTTTGCATATATTTTCTTCTGATACTTTGTCCTTATTTTCTTGGGTTCATTATAGTTTTTAATCTGGTTCTCAATTTTTTGAAATGTCACATTTAGGATGGCTGCAATCACATTATTTTTTTTTGTTTATTCTCTTTTCCTGGGGACAAGTTAGAAAACCACATAGATTTGACAACTTTGTAATCAGTCAGTATCTAAAGGAAGCTCTTCTTAGTGTGATTATTCTAGCTTGTTCTCTGGATTTACTTCTGCTCCTGTGAAGTTCTCATAATTTCCTTTAACTCTGTTTAGCATTTTAAGAATTCTTGAAGCTTCTTGAGGACTTGTAATTGTATACATGAAAGGTTTTGGGAATACATAACATTTTCCCTAAAAGCACAAATATCAACAGTGTACACATGAGTAAAATATTTCATGTAGATATTCTGCAGCACCCAACAGCATCTGATCAGACATCCCAAGTTCCTTAATTTGGAACATCCCCTCTCCCAAATATACCATGTAGTGATGATAATTTGTGGGAGGTAATTTATTTTTCAATAATGAAAAGTTAATTTTAGGTTATACACAAATTTATAAAGAGATATACTCCACAACAGTGAACAGCACCAACATGGATACAGCCAAATTTACTGTTTTTCTATTATGTTAAACTCATATTCATACTACTATTTACCTGAATTCAGGGCTTCTGGATTCAATCAACATCCTTCCTTATATCATGTCCCCAACTCTAAAAATAATCTGTTTGGATTTTTCATTTGATTTATAAATTAATAATTTTAGTCTTAAATAAAATTTGCATGTGGCTTGATATTACTTATTGGTTCCAACTTAATTTAAAGTATCTGTTTTTATTTTATACTGCCTAAAAATATAACCTGTTAGATTTCTGATTTCATAAAATTAATAATATTTTTAGACCTAAAACATGGCTATTTAAGTTTTTTCCTCTAGTATTGGAATATAATATGTAACCTCTGCTTACTAGTAAAAAATGCTGTCAATCTTTGTCTATGCCTAATTAGTCAAACTTTATAATAAAATTATTTGTCATTTTAAATGTTAATTTAGTTGTATACCAAAACTTTTTATTTCGGTAATGGTTGTAATGTCACTTAATATGATTATGAATGTGTCAGTTTTGTCATTTTCCATGAATCTTTTTGTTATACATTTTAAACTCTTAGCTCTAACATTGGGAAGGCTAAGTAAATACTCTGATTTGTCAAATTTTATTTGTTTAATTTATTTTTTATTTACCAAATTATTTGTATCTGTTTTTATTAAAACTTGCTTTTCTGGTCTGTGTAAATACTGATTTAAAAACAGAGGTAGGCTGGGCCAACCCCGCGGCTCACTTGGGTGAGTGTGGCACTGGGAGCACTGAGGCTGCAGGCTCGGATCCTATATAGGGATGGCCGGTGCACTCACTGGCTGAGTGCGGTGCAGATGACACCAAGCCTAGGGTTGCGATCCCCTTACCGGTCACACACACACACACACACAAGAGGTAGGCTAATGTGCTATTTTGATAAAACCCAAAGTCAAATGGAATGCTTCACTGTTTTCCTTTAGATTTAATAACTTGTTTGACTCACACAATAAATATGAGTATTAAGTACAATAATTATAGTCATATTCTCCATCCTACATCAGAAGAAACTTTTGGTCATTAATCACACCAAAGCCTCGTTCTTCTTTTTTTTCCTTTTTGTCTTTTTTTACTGACTGGTAACGGGATCGCAACCCTCGGTGTCGCGCCTGTACCGGGGACTGGCAACGGAATTGCAACCCTCAGTGTTGCACCTGCACCGTGCTCAGCCAGTGAGTGGGAACCGGTCTCCGCATGGGATCCGAACCCTCAGCGGGAGCGCCGCCACACTCCCAAGCGGGGCACTCTCCAGTGCGCCACCAGGCCAGCCCCAAAGCCTCATTCTTCTATGTTGCACTTCCTGAACCTTCTATGACAACAGTGCAGAAAATTTAGAAACATGGAATACGACATATGAGACATAAATACTTGATAGGCACAAATTATCAAAGTAAACTCAAGGAATACATATAGATAGGCCTACAACAAGTAAAGAAACTGAAATAATTTTTAAAATCTTTCTACAAAGAAAAACATAGAATGAGATGTCTTGCACGATAAATTCTACTAAATGTGAAGAAGAATCAATATTAATTATTCACAACCCCTTTTTTCACACACACAAAAGAATGAGGAGAGAACCCTCCTTGGTTCATTCTATGAGATCTATGTTGATATCAGAGCCAGACAAAAGCATCACATGTAAGAAACGATATGATTGAACATCCCTAATGAATGCAGACACAAAGGTCCTTTAAAAACTTTACCAAACTATCCTGGAATATATAAAAATGACCGACACCATGACCAAAGTAGAGTATTTCTCAAACGTAATGTTGATTTAACATTCAAAAGTCAATTAATACAATACACAGTGTAATAGACTAAAGAACAACAACAAAAACATTACTTCAGTTGACACAGAAATATTTCACATATCCAACATCCATTTATAATAAAATTCCTAGCACATTAGGAATAGAAAGGAACTTTCTAGACCTGTGAAAGGGTGCCTATATAAAAGTACTGCTTAATGGTGAAAGACTAGATACTTTACCTTAAAGCCTGAGAACAAATCAATAATGTCCACTTTTATCATTTTATTTAATATAGCCTTAGGGTTCAAAACAATAAAAAAATGGACATTTGCAAGAGGTGCCATTTTTAACTTTACTTTATCATACATTGACAACCTCTTTACATCTAGAAGGCCTCGATGTAGCAAACATTTTACATTAAAAGGCTGGAAGTTAGTGGAGAGCAGCATGTATACACAGGCCTCTATCATTGGCCAGTACATCTTTGCAATGGGTGGAGGGTGTTTCCTGTTGGCCAGATGCAGTGTGTTCCTCCATATTTCTCACTTCTGGCATAGAGGTCTGCCAGAAGGAAGTCAGGGTAGGGCTGGAATACTCAAATGCCAAGGTGGTTCAGGCTGGGAGGTGGAGTGGGGAGAGGTTCCCAGTGCTTCAAGTCCTGGGTCTGGACAATAGGCTCCATTGTGGCATTCCAGATTTCTGCATGCATGTGTGCATGCACACACGCACAAATGTATGCATACATAATATTTAACCTTAGATTTCATAGCATCATCCCTATTTCTAGTTAGTAGGAAGTAGAGCAGTTTTCAGCTGAGAAGAAATTTGTGCTTAGAAATGTAGAAAGATAATTTTAAATTCAGTACATTCAGTGTTACCCTACAGTTTGTTTACTTTCCCAGTTTCAGAGAAGCCCACCTTTCTCTTCCTATTGAGAAAAAAAAGTGTTAATATGGTGTGATTGACCATGTTCCCCATGTAATGTGCTGGGTAGTGGGTAGAGTGATACACTAATTCTAAGTTGTGCTAGAAATTTAACAATTTTTTGTTTTAATTTTGCCTTGGTATACATACGTTTTTATTTCACAAGCTAACTGAAATTTTATATTAGATTCTTAGCGCTGAAGAAATTATAAAAAGAAATCAATTTTGCATATATGGAATGATCTGATCTGTTCTGAATATGTCCTTTCTCTCATTCTACTTAACAGAAATAACTATACTTTTTCTGATTATTCAGAACTTAAATCCATAAATATGTTTATGTTTTCAGATTAATATAGAATTTGAATTTTTAAAACTCGTTTTTCATTCCTGAGAACATTGCTTTTATAAATGTTTAGTGTTGTGAAATATAAAAGTGTATTTCCAGGTAGTTTCTGAATTCTTGAAGCAGGCATTTTGAGGGTAGGTTTACTACATTGAAGAGATTATGTGACCATGATGATGTCATTGGGCTAATCAATGAACACTAAATGGTCGCCGTCTCTTTAAAAGGATGAGGCGGAATGTTTGCCTCTCTGTTCCGAGGTCACCAGGGAGACCACAGTTAGAGGAGACAGCTGGAGCAGGTGAGGAGGTAGGAGGTGGTAAGCACTCCTCAGGAGGGTGGGCTGTGGGGCAGATGTGCTAGAAAAAGGTAGATATTCAGGTCCTATCTAGAAATAAAAGCGTCTCAAGCGAGTGTTTAGATGTGGCTATTGAAAGAGGATCTAGAAGGAGAAATGTTATTTAAGTACATATAGATGAACTGTGCCACACTGATGTTTAGTAATTGTAAACATTAGTCTTCTAAAGATTTCCTTAGTTTTTGGATTAAAATGATGACATAGCTACAATATTACGAGTTTTTGAATACTTACATTCATATACAATTTTGTTCAGCCTTTTCACCTTTTGTTCGTGTTTCTCTGCTATGTGCTGGGTTTTGATGAGCTGGGTTCACCTCTTAAGCAGGCTTGTACTTGGAAAGAAGGAGATGCCTGATGGCTGACCTCTGAGCCCTCATCTTCTGTGCCTCTGCCAGCTCCCCCGGACAATCCCAAGATTGTCCGCTCCTTCCAGGGCTCTCTTCGTCCCTTCTCTCAGAGTGTAGTGGTAATATCTGCCTTTCTGTTAAAAGTCCTTAAAGAGAGGGTGTTATGTGCTTTTTTCTAACTTGCCAGATGTATTTGTGGATAACATAATGTACATTCAAATATAAGATCAGTTGGAAAGTTTAGTGCCTTTTTATTTTAAAACTACTGATATGTGGCTTTAGTTACAGTTACTTAAGAGCTATAAAAATTTATTTTTTAATGTTCTTATAGGATCTCTAGATAAAGTGAGATGTTGAAAATATGAATCCTGTTACTTGTGAACAGTGACCAACAACAACGGTGTTGTGGGGCCTGGCTGTCTACTTGATCCAAGAGATTCTGTCAGCTAGGTTTTGGGGGTTTTTTTGTTTGTTTTTTATTTTTT
>NW_007738355.1:4651-24624 GCF_000696425.1 Galeopterus variegatus | reverse complement strand
CAAACAGAAAAAGAATTTGATTCACAGCGTCCCTTTATTCCTCCTGCAGAATGCTATCCCCACAGAGGGAGGTCCCAGCTGTAGAGGGACTGCATCCACGTGCCCTTCTTCGTGAAGGCCCCTCAGACTGCATCTTTAGTAGAAATTCAAAATGTTATAAGAATATTGGGACTTGACTTTCTTTTAAAATGTCTAACAAATTTGCTGATTTGTGTAAGCAGAGAAACTGTTTTCCAAAAAGTAAAATTTTTAGCAAGAATGAATAAACAATTGTAATTTAGTGTTGTATTATAATTATATAAGTATAATGTAGTATACTGTAGTATAGTAACAGCTCTGCTGTATGTACTGATAAGGAGCATGTCTTTGCTTTTTGTGTTATTTCTCACATTTAAAACCTATGACCTTCTCAGGTCAGCATTGCCTCCTAGATGAGAGCATTTCAGTGTGATTTGCACAGTGTCCCCAGATGGCATGGTAAGTCCCCCTTTGTGTTGCCACCATCACAGAGGATCCTCTGCACACTACTGGGGGCCTGGGGTTTCCATGCTGATGCAGGGTCACTGTTGGTGCCTGGTTTAGTTTAGCCATGTTGGGGTATGATAGAAGGGGTGTGGTCAATGCCTCAGCAGCTTCTGAGTGACTGAGGACTGTGTGGGTCAGGTTTGTAGTCAGGCAGCACCTATAGCTGGATAGGAAACTGGGAAGTGACAACATTTAGATGGAAGCAAAAAGAAAAATTTAGGTTGCAAGTGATCTTAAGTTGTGTGTTTTATGATTTTAAGGTTTTCATTTTACACCTGTCCTTTCCCTCAGATGGAACATGGCAAAAATCAGAGTCATTAACACTTAAATGTGATTAAAGCTGGACAGCTTGGAAAAGAATTCTCATGGTATGTACTGTTTTTCAGGTTCTGTTGTTTTAAACAAGAGCAAAAGTTTCGCAAACATGATCCTTTAGAATCTATTAGAAAGTGAAAAAAATAGAGAAAATAGAGAAAAGTGTTATACCTTAAAGCTATTGCCTAGGTTCATATTTTCTAAGTGTCTCAGTTATCTGTTGCTGAAACTCAGTGGACTAAAACAAGGCCTGTTTCATATCTCTCAATGTTGTGGAATCTTCTCCCACATGGCATCCAAGAGGATCACTCAGATTTCAGCCAGCAGGAAGGCTGGTATGGAGGGTCCAAGAGCAGCATCCCTCCTGGGCCTGGGTCAGGGCAGCTAAAGGCCAGGGCTTGGCAGGACCTCTCCCCTACATGTAATCTCCAGCAGGGTGGTCAGCAGCCTAGGACTCCAGAGCCAAGTAGATGTGGCCAGTCTCCTTGCTGGCTGTCTGTCAACCTCACTCTATGATCCTGTCTTTACCAAGCTTGTGCTGGAGCTTATTTCCTGTGTTCCCTAATCCGTGTTTTGTAAAGCCCTGTCCTTAGCAAGTAAATGGCAGCAGGACACATTTGACTTGCTGACTGTTTTTTCCTACCAAACATTACATATGTAACTATTAAAGTTTCCTTAATGAGTCTCCTGAAATTGTCTTTTTTTTGTTTTTTTGTTTTGAATCCTACTTATTTTATTTTTATTTTTTTTTCGTTAAGTTTTTATTTTGTCAATATACACTGTATATGATTATTATGGCCCATCACCGACACCTCCCTCCCTCCTCCCTCTCTCCTCTCCCCCCCAAAAATTGTCTTATGTGCCACACTTCACGTGCCACACTTCATGAAACACTGGTCAACAGGGCTTACTTCACGCACAGCCCCACATCTTGTAGGTAGACGATGGTTCCATTTTATCCTGTTCTTATTTACATTTAGGCAGGTTGTGCTCCCTCTTGTGTGCGGTTGAGGTTGTGTCATCTTTTTGCTCAGTGGCTTGCTGGTCATGATGTGATTATATTTTCTCATTAGGTATGGAAGGTAAAGGTGACCTGAGCAGTGAGGAGGCACCTGAGATGATCAAACCCACAAGGAAGGTCTTCAGCAAAACCTGGGGATTCGGAAGAACAACTGTTGCTAAGCGAGAGGGTGTGGGAGATGCAGAGGCAGGCTCGCTGGGGCAGCAGCCCCTGCAGCAGCACAGCCTGGCCCTGGGACACAGCGGGAAGCAGCCACAGCGCACCGAGTGGTTGGAGGAATTCCTTACAGCAGCTCAGCACCAAGGAAGACAGAATGTTCCTGTCTCCCTTGAGGATTCCAGTGAGCCAATGTCTTGTTCAGTCCCAGATGTTGAAACTGCCTTGGAAGGGAGCATAGGAAGTACCTCTGAGATGAACAGTGGCCCCCACTCTGGTTCCTTGGGTGTACAGGAGCGACCTGCCTCTTCTGGAAAGGCCACAGGAAGCAAGGAGAAGGAGGACACCTCCGACAATGACAGTGATGTCCTGACTTTGAAGGAGCTTCAGAATTGCCTTTGGAGAAAGCGAGAGCAAGAGCCACCTGATAGGCCCCTGAAAGGCATCCAGAATCACCTGAGAAAGAAGCGTCGGGAGGAGAATCCCACAGAAACTGTGCATGTCGAGGCAGGCACTACTGTCGAGAATGCTCTGCCCAGCAAGCAAGAGCCAGAGACAGTCCACAGGGTTGTGTCCCAGGTAATGACCAATGACCAAGAGAGTCAGCGGGAGAGGACAGCAGCTCAGCAAGTTAAAGATGAAGAGAGCAGGGACTCGGGCAAGCCTAAGCCTGAATGTGAGCTGCACGACCCCAACACCCTGGACCGCATGTGTCTCCAGCCTCGTAACAACAGGTGGGTCATGGGAGGACAGGGATGGGCTGCCCCAGCTTTAAAAGAAATCCAGGTGATGAAAATAGTGTTTATATTTGTTTTGATTTTAAATGTTACAAAGCTAGGCTGGATGAATAATTTGTTCATTCAAAAAAGACGAACACATCATTATCAAAAAAGGAATGAAAGGTCGGCCTAGAGCCACCCCTCTTCTGTGGTAGCCACTGGACATGTGGCTGTTTACAGTCAAAGTGGTGAGCATGGGAGGAGGTGAGAAGCCCTTGCCCCCCACCCAGCCATGTGCAGCCAGTGGCTGCCGAGTAGACCTCATGTGGTCTCAGGAATCTGTCAGAGAGTGCTCCCCTAGACTGTTCCTTGGGAGACAGCAGAGGGCCAGGTGCAGACTGTGGTTGAACCCCAGTGTGGACCTGGGGGCAGCTCAGAGTCTTCACTAGACTTTGGTGTTAAGGAATCTCTGTTGGCTTGTTGGTGGGACAAAGGCATCACGGCTGTTCTGAGGAGATGTTTACTGGAGTAGTTAGGGTACAATGCCTTGAAAGCCTATAGCTCACTCCAGCCAAAAAAGGAAAAACAAATTTAGTTGAATGTTAGTAAAGTCAAGAGAGGGACATATGTGTTCTTTGTTCTATTCTCTGTACTTTTATGTATATTTGCATTTTGTAAGCAATAGAATGTTAAAACCTAATGGACTTCTTAATTTGCCAAAAAGTGAGTGTTTGACCCTCACGTCCCATTCCTAATATCACTATTTTATGATTTCAGGTTTATGAGTTGCTGTGACCGATGTGAAGAACAGTCTCGTGGCGATTGTCGGGGTGCTTCTCAGGCTCGAGGAAGGCTTTTGGAAAGGAACAGGGAAAATTCTATCTGCCCAAACTGCACTGTTCTGCAAGTGCAGGATGAGACTAATGCAGAAACCACAGATCATCGGGAAACTAAATTTAGACCTGGAGATGCTGATGACACAGATTTTAGAAGTCCAGGAACAGTGGAGCAAAAGTCTAGTGAAGACCGAAAGATAAAGGGGAGAGTTGAGAAAGCTGCACATCCAAGTGGCAAGAAAAAACTCAAGCTTTGCCAGCCTGTGAGTATTTTGCCTCCTGAGGTAAACATTAAGGGGTTGACCTTATGGGTTCCACACTTGCTATTGGTAGAAATATCAAGGCTAGGAAAGTTTCTGTCTTGGAATAAGCTAATTTCTACCAGGACAGGTGCTGCATCTGGGCGGGGCCTCCCGAGCTCTGCCCCCATCTCCTGCCCACACCGTCTGGACCAGCATCTGTACCTACCTCATCAGCTGTTGTGGACTTAATTCTTAACAATTCACTTTTATTTCCATGTCCTTGATGTTACTTATGTATTTTATGTGTGTCAGCAGAATTGTTTTTGAATTGCTGAAATGTGTGTGCCCTCCTGTCCACCCACACACACCCTCTTGAGCTGCCTCATGGTTCTTTTGCCATCTTGGTGTGGGAAGACCTGAGTGGTCTTGGTGCCTGCATCAGTCTGACCCTCACTATGCTTGGCTCAGTGTGTCATTTCTCTGCCTTGTGGCTATTTCCTTGACTCTCCTTCCCAACTAGGTTTTATGTCCCTCTGGGGCTGTGATTCTTCATCATTTTTCCCACATATGTCAGCTTCTGCTGTTGAGGAGAGATGTCACATGCTCATAATCTCCATTCCAGTGCCCACGAGGGGGCATGACTCAGAGCATGTTTCACTCTGGGACTTTCTCAGTCCCTGGCCCACCCCTACCCTGGCAGCTTGTCATCTAACTGGGGCCAACAAAGCAGGAGGCTTTGAGGTTGCTTTGTCTTAAAGCATCTCTGCCTTATGAACACTCTTGCACTGGGTTAGCTGCAAGGTGGAAGTGCAAGGAATAAGCCATTTAAATAAATGTGCCATGAAAGTATTTAGAATGACTAAATGGAAATATGACATTACTGTTAATATCACAGTCTTTAAGAAAAACTAATAGGAAAATTTCTCTATTTCATCTTTATCGTCAATGTGTTTCACTTAAGCTTATATATAATTTTATTCTAAGTAAAACAGATTCTGTGGAAGAAAAATAACCATGTTAATTATTTAATTTGAGAAATAAGTTTTCACTTAAGTACATTTGAGGGATGCCTTCATGTGTATTTAGTCTTGACCATCAAAACAGAAGCAACCAAGTGTACATCTTGTGCTGTATTAGATTTTTGTTAATGTATACCACACTACCACAAACTTAGCTTAGAACATCACACATTTATGGTCTCAGTTTCTGTAGTTATCAAGCCTGGGCATGACTTCACTGGGCCCTCTGATTGGGATCTTAACAGGACTGCAGTCAGGCTGTGGCTTTTGTCTCATCAGAGGCTCAGCATGGGAAAGATCCCCTTCCAGAATCTCTCATGCTGTTCAGTATATAAGTATGTCCCATGCAATATTTGTGGCATACTTATATAATATTTTTTGTTTATCTGAAATTCAGATTTAGTTGTGTGTCCTGTATATTATCTAGCAGCTATACTCAGATCCTAAACTTGGTTGGCCTTCCCAAAGCAGGGCAGCTTATTTCACAATCAGCAATGGAGTCTCCTCTCTTCAGGAAAGGCCAGTTTCTCTCTTAAGGGTTTTTGTCTGATGAAGTCAGGTCCTTTCTGGTCTCTGGTCATCTCATTTGGGACCTTGCTTACCTATGCAATTACTGCATATTTGCCCGAAAGCAGAACCTGATTGTGGATATGAAATCTCATCGTGTCCACAGACCTTGCTCATGCTCAAGATGGAGGGAATTATACAGAGCATATGTACCAGGAGTGGGTGTCCTAAGGGTCACCTTAGAGTTCTGCCCACCACAGATGGTGTGAAGGACCAAGAATGCCTTGCCTCAGGGAAATACACTCATGTAATTGAATAAGTAAAGATAGGATTTTATTCATATGAAAAATATTGATATCTCAATTAAAAACAGTGAGCTTGGTACTATAAATAGTGATTTTACATAGCACTTTAATGCTGAAATTGGCAAGCACACTGTCTGAAGCTCCCTGTTTTGCTCTGCAGGTGGTAGAGGCTCCAGGCACCTCCAGGTGTACCCTCCCTGGGTGCTCCAATGTGGTGCAGCCCAACCTGGCCTACTGCAGCAAGGACTGCATTCTTACACATGCTGCAGCTACTATGAAATGCTTAAGTTCAGGCAAAGAACAGAAGCCAAAACCTAAGGAGAAGATCAAGATGAAGCCAGAAAAGCTCCGTCTTGCACAGTATAGTGTTCAGGTAACCTAAGACCAGCCATTTGAACAATTGGAGCAAAATTTGTGTAAAAGCGTTTCCCCCCAAGACTTGTTTTTTTATTTATTCGTAGACTGTAGGGGACAGCAGGTACAGATGTACTGCAGATAGTATCACCTGTACCTTTGTCTTCCACCTTTTCCACCTATTTTTTTTTTCATAACCCATTAGCTGAAATTCAGTCATATAAATGCAATAAAGCAAAGGCAGGCAACTCACTGCTGCATGGAGAACATAAGACTTCAGGACACTGGCAGCAGTCTTGAAAAAAGAGTTGGTAGTCACCCGACGGAGTTTGTATAGAAAGTAGACACACAGGGTAGTTGGGAGGTAGGTGAGCTCTGGACAAGTCTGTGTTCTTCATTTGAGACCTCACTCACAAGATTGTTTATTATTTTTATTCATTTATTTTTAATAGACTTTACTTTTTAGAGCAGTTTTAGGTTCACAGCAGTATTGAGCAGGAAGTAGAGAGATTTCCCACGTACACCCCTGACCCACACATGTGTAGCCTGTCCCATTATCAACATTGCCCAACAAAGTGGTACATTTGTTACAATTAATGAAATGGACTTACACATCATTATCATCCAAAGACCACAGTTTACATTAGAGTTCACACTTTTTTGTTTGTTTGTTTGTTTTGTCCTTTTTTAGACTGGCCGCACTGCACTCAGCCAGTGAGCACTGTGAGCACACTGGTCATCCCTATATAGGATCCGAACCCACGGCGGGAGCGCTGCTGCACTCCCAGTGCCGCACTCTTCCGAGTGCGCCACGGGCTCGGCCCTAGAGTTCACACTTTTTTGTGTATTCTCTGCATTTGGACAGATGTTTAATGATATGTATCTACCATGATACTGTAACATAATTTCATTGCTCTGAAGTCCTCTCTGCTCTGCCTATTCATCCATTCCTTCTCCATAACCTCTGATCTTTTTACTGTCTCCATAGCTTACCTGTTTTTATTTATTTACTTCTTAGGTTTTATTTTATTTTTAGCTATAAGAGAAATTTAATATAAATGCATATGTTAGTAAAAAAGAAAGATCTCAAGTCAGCAATCACCTTTGCACCTCAGGAAACTAGAAGATGAAGAGCAAACTAAGCCCAGATCTAGCAAAGAATGTAAATAATAAAAATTAGAGCATAGAAAAAACTGGAGTTAAAATCAATGAAACTAAATGTTGGTACTTTGATGAGATCCACAAAATTGGCAAACCTTTGTCTAGATGGACTAAGAAAAAAGAGAACTCAAATAACTAAAATCAGAAATGAAAGAGGGGTCATTACAACAAAATTTACAGAAATCAAAAGGGTTATAAGAGAATATTATTAATAATTGTTGGTCAACAAATTAGATCATCTAGATGAAATGAATAAATTTCTAGAAACACATCACCTAACAAAACTGAATTTTGTAAGAAGCAGTTTGAACAGAACTATGGCTAGTAAGATGGGTGATTACCATTTTTTGGATTGCTGGTGTAGGACTCCCTTCAGGATTTCTTACAGGGGTGGTGATGTGGAGGTAAACTCCCACCATTTTTGTCTGGAAAATACACTATTTCTCTCTGATTTCTGAGGGTAGACTTGCTGGATATGGTTTGCTTGGCTGGCAGTCTATTTCTTTTAGTATTTTCAATATGTTATCCCATTTCTTTCTGTCCTGCAGAGTTACTGTTGAAAAGTCTGCTGTTAGTCTGATAAGGGCTCCGTTATAGGTGACTTGATGCTTTCGTTTTGCTTCTTTTAAAATATTCTCTTTGTCTTTGAGCTTTGCCAGTTGACTGTTGTGTGTCTTGGAGAGGATTATTGGGGTGAATCTGTTTGGGGATTTTTGAGCTTCCTGGGTCTGCAGGTCCATGTCTCTCCCTGTTCCTGGGAAGTTTACCATTATTCTTCTTTTGGATAGGATTTCCATGCCTTTTCATTTCTCCTCTTCTGGAATGCCCATGATTTGAATTTTTGTGTGCTTAAGGTTGCCTGCTAGCTTTCTTAGATTTTCTTCCTTTTAAAATTTTTTTTTTTTCTTTTCTTCCTTTTTTTTTTTCTGCCTGGGTAATTTTAAAAAGTCCATCTTCAAGATGAGAAATTATTTCTTCTGCTTGTTCTATACTGCTGCTTAAGGCTATTTGTTGTGATATTTTGTTGAGTGAATCTTTCAGTTCCATGAGTTCTGGTCATTCTTTTATAAGGTCTTAATCTCTTTGTAAATTTCCTCCCTTATATCATAGATTTTTTTTTCTCATTTCTTTATGTTGTCTGAGTCTTCTCTTATCTCAGTGAGTTCCTTTAAGATTGTTACTCATAATTCCCCTTATGTCCTTGCAAGGGTTTCTTGCTATATAGAGTCTGGTATGTCTGAATTACTGTCTTCTTTTGGTGGTATCATATTTTCTTCTATTTTCATATTTCTAGTATCTCTATATTTATGTCTGGTCATCTGTTAGAGAATAGTTGCTGCTTCTTCTATTACTCTGGAGTGGGCTTTGAAGAGAACGATGTACTCTTCTTTTTCCACACTCCACTGGTGGCTTTTCTTGTGTCAATGCAATCAGGTATCTGGTAGGGTGTCTGCATGACACCTGTGTTACTGTGGTGGTCTTGAGCTGCTTTTGCAGCAGCCATGGCTGTGGTAGTGGTTGTGGTGGCCCACCCACGTGGAAGGGGTGTTTTAGTGTGTTCTGTGCCTGCTTCCAGGCAGGAGATGCTGCCCTCAGGTCCTGCCTTGGACTCCAGGTATGCTCTGCTTCTTGCCTGCTTCCAGGTGGAGGAGGCTTCCCTTGGCTCTTGCCAAGGTTGTTCTGTTTTGGTACTCTGTGGAATTTGGGGAGAATTCAGGGATGGCTGGAAATCACAGGTTTTTGTCTCAGGCCTGTCCTGGGGCTCAGATTGACATTACATTTATGACAAGCAAAGTGTAACTAACACTGTTTGGAGAGTTTTCTTGATTATTTTCAAACGCTTATTTTACTTTTAGGTGACTTAATTTTTAAAGTTGGTAGTTTTGAATCATAGAACTGACAAAGAAGTGGTTGCTGCTGCACCCAGGAGGAGAATGGCAGCACCAAGCATGCCCTGGGCCTGGCAGAGGATCAAGAAACATCATTTGTGCTCTTAATGCATCCTGTGTCACTGCTCTCATACCTCAGCAAGGTTACAGGGGGTTCTGTGTCAGGGACCTTCTTGTCACTCAAAAAGTTGGAATCCTGAATAAGAGGTGGGAGTGCTAAGGGTTAGCTGGATGTGCAAAGGTAGCCAGACTGCTGCTGAGCAAATGTGGTGTGCAGACTCAGGGTAGATGACCCAAAGAAGAAATAGGATTATGGCCTTTCTTGCTCAATGAAATGAAGTTGAGGTGTACTTTCTGGCATTTGTAATGACTGGGGTTTCACTGATTATCCAGGCAGGCATTAAAAGCTCTTATCTGCACAAGAGACCAGCTCCAGAAAAGAAAGAAGGCACAGTGAAGAAGGCAGTCGTGGCTTTTTCTAGGAGCAAATCCCTCGGGAAGGAGACAATTTGTGAAAGCACTGTGCCGTCCTGGGCAAGCAACCAAAATTACACTGCAGTAAAGCTAGAAAAGACTTCCACTGTCTCCTCATCACTGTTGTGCAAACGTATGTATTACCTGGAGGCTGGCCTCCTGGACCCCTCCCACTCTTTCCAGATAGCCGTTTCCTGAGCCTGTCCAGGACTGGGGGTTGCAGTTGTGTTTTAATGCTGATCATAAACACTGGCTGCACCATCAGTGCTGGGAGGGAATGCCCATGTCCAAGATGCCACCTGACACTGAAGGTCTATCTCTAATCTCTTGGGACTTCCACTCAGTGTTTTCCAAAAAGGTGTACAAACCTCATTAGTAAATGTTTCACCTCGATGATTAAGTTTTTAAATCTGTTTTCCTTATGAGGCTCTGATAAGCATTTGTATTGTCTTCAGCAAAATATGAAGATAGACTGCCCGGCATTTAAAATTCCTCATTGTGCAAACGTCAGTTAGTCTTCTTACAGCCCATATAAAGTTTTCCCTCATGATCCAATCTCAGCACATAAAATCAGCACTTTTTTTTAATATGTTGTGGGAACCTCTGCAAATTAGTGTTGCATCTGGTATTCAACTTAGGTATGCTTTTCAGGAGTTAAGTTTATCTCTGACTGGACAAGTGGGAGTTTTTTCATGTCCTACTCATATACTACACACCCACATAACATGCATTTAAATTTTGAAGGGCATTTACTGCTGCTCTGTAGATCCCACAGTGAGTGAGTGGTGTGCTTGCACACGTGGAGATGTAGGGTGTCCTCACTAAAGGGAAAGTGCTGAGAATTCTAAGTATGACTGGTTTCCTGGCTCATCTCTTAAGCTATTATTAAAGATCAGACTATTAAAGGTCATACTCTGGCATACATTTCAAATTAATGAAATGAAGATATTCCAAATAGATCCATGAAACCTGATTACATCATGCAGCTTTCGATCTTGTTTCTCAGGCTAATGCTGCACAGTTAAATTTTAGAAATTTAAATTCAATTCATCAGATACATTTTATTCTATCATAAAACTGTGGTCAAATCAGTTCTCATTTATGGTGTTCATAGTGCATTTTGTGCCTTAAAAAATAAACATCAAAAAGATTAAATAGCCCTAGATTTCAGGATTATAAATGTGTTCTGTGTTTTCCTTTTTGTTGGCCTTTGAACACATCACTTGGTGGGGGGATACTTGTGTAGGTAGGTGCTAGATCTATTGTGGTCTATATATGTATATAAAAAAGTAATTCCTTTTGGTTATGTAAACAGCCCAAGACCTAAGAAATGGAGTCCCTATTGAGTTAACCGGTTACTGTGTTATAATGAATCTTCATACACCTTAGCTTGTTTGAGCTGAGAATTTCAAGCCAGCAAATAGCATGTCTCATATGTTCATCAAATTATACCACCTGTGCAAAACAGCGCTTTTAGAGCCAATGAACAGATGTTAAAATAACTATCACATATATGTGAAAGGGGTGGGAGCAGTCACTTTTTAATACTCTGCTAAAATGCTTTAATTAAATTGATTATATGCACTTAACAGTAAAGGAAAGAAAAACTGGGGGGTATAAATAACCACAGTAGAGATAATTTGGATGTTTAATTTCAGTTCACTTAGTTTTTCTCTGTGTTGACCAGAATTGGAGAGCTGATCCCAAGACTCCAAGTGTGGGGGTTGAGGAGGCTGTGCACATTGGAGAGAGGAAAAGATGGGGAAGTAATGTGCCCTAATCTCTACATTATCACCTCCTACTTCATTCACCTTTTGAGGGGGGACAGGGATGGATGGAAGTCCAGATCAGTGAGAGTAACTTCTGTACTCATAGGTTTTCTCCTTTGGCCTTTCCCACTTCTTCCATCAGCTTTTCACTGACACTGATATGGCTAATTAACCTTCCCAGCACATCTCTACATCTCAAAATTGAAATTGATTGATATCTAAAATTTATAAGGGACATACATTTTAGCTACTTGCTTCTGATCATTTTCTGTTTCCCCAGAAATGTCATTTTTCCAAATGATGATTGGGAGGAGAGTAGGGTCATGGGTAAAATAATCCAAGTTCAATGTGCCTCTGCCTCTCTCTCCCACCAAACATCTCTCACTTTTTGGTAGCAGGGCACATTCTCTGAGTCCTGATAGGTATAGTGGGACGGGGAAGCATGCACACAGCCCATCATAACTGCACCCTATGAAGACCCTTCCTTGTCTCCCTGACTGGCTGCAGAAATGCTTTCAAGGGGCGGGGGTCTTGAGGCTGATATCGGGTCCATTTCCAGTCTGTGTGACTGTGTACATTGTGAGAAGTCCTGTGGTGTAGAGCCAAGAATTGCTGCTGCTTGTGGAGGTGGCCTTGACAACATCCTCTGCTCCCACATGGCTGGTGCTGCCCTCGGTGTGTGGGCACAGGTATAGCTGCTCAGTGAACTGGGCCTTGCTGTGCAGGAAGCTCTTTGCTGCTGCTTAAGGAGGTGCCCTACCCATTAAAGGATCCTTCACATTCTCAAGGTGATGCGATTAACATGCAATTTTTGTAAATTTTGCAGGGGATTTCTGTATAATTTTCTTAGTTTACTGACACAGTTTGCTTTTTAGTTCTCCCCAAGAAAATGATGTTTCTCTTCTGTTTTTATATCTGTTTGCTTCCATATTGCCTCCCTTTATTTCCACTTTTTACCCCCCATTACTCAAGGCATGAAGTGGGCTGAAAATTCTTTTCTAAAGTATTCCTGCTTTATTACAATTTTGAATTGGAAGTTCCTGATCTTTATATTTACAGGCACAATTCCCAGTATATTGGACTCCCTAAAGTCTTGTTAAGTAACTTAAAACATTTGGAATGTGAACAGATTTTAACTAGAAAACAGATTTCTGCAGTTTAATTCTAGCTGTGGGAGTTGAAAAGGAAAACCTTAATAGCCTGCAGACCTAAACCCAGATAATTGCTTGTGCAAGTTCCCCATCTGAAAGCCTTGTCCTCCTGCTCATGTGTGTGTGCCACGCAGGTGGCCAGGCACAGTGTGAAATGGATCCAGGAGAACATGTGTCCTCAAGGTTAAATTCTGGCATGGGCTCCAGAAGCACATTGCATTGAAATTTTGAGCAAATTTCCTTTAATAAAACAAACATATGGAAGAATACTAGAACCCAAGATCGTTTTGTAGAAATTTAAAGCTAGTGGTGGAGGGTGTGTATGTGTTTTATAAGCTGCATATGCCATTTTTCTCTGTCTCTCCCAGAGGTGTCAGTGACAAATAAATGAGGCTGGGAGTAACCAAACATTGTACATCTAAATCAACATTCTTCTCCCAATTTGAAGAAATACCAAAATTTGTACTGATAAAGGATTTAGCTTGACAGCTGGTTTTTAATGTTATCCACATAGCTGGAATTTTCTTGAAAGCCAATAATGATATTCTTTTTTGTATTTAAAGTGTCTTACTTTTTAAAATATTGTTATTAGCATATTCATTATTACAAATCATGATTTTTCTTTATGCCCTTTACCTGACCCATCATTCCCCAAACTCCCTCCTTCCATCTCCCCATCTCTAGTAACCATTGGTTTCTTCTGTCCTTCTGAAAGTTCAAGGAATTGTAATCTTTTCTGTTTCTTTGTTACTTTGTTTCTTTCTTTCTTAGCACCTAGTTTTAAGTGAGAGCATGTGGTATTTATCTTTCCTTGTCTGGCTTATTTCACACAACATAATTTTCTCCAGACTCATCCAAGTTGTTACAAATGGTGGGAATTTCATTCTTTTTTTTATAGCTAAGTAGTATTCCATTGTGTACATATATCACATTTTCCTTATCCAGTCATCTGTCAATGGGCACTGAGGTTTGTCTGTATTTTGGCTATTGTAAATAGAGCTGCAGTGAACGTGGGAGTGTAGGTATCCCTTCGATATGATTTCCATTTCTTTGGATATATACCCAGTAGTGGGATTGCTGGATTATACGGTAGTGCTATCTGTATTTGAGGAAACTTCTTACTGTTTTCCATAGTGGCTGTGCTAATTTACAGTCCCACCAACATTATAGAAGAGTTCTCCTTTCCCCATATTCTCGGTAGCATTTGTTATTAATGGTCTTTTTAATAATGGCCAGTCTAACTAGAGTGAGATGATATCTCAATGTGGTTTTGATTTGAATTTCTCTGATGACTACCGATGCTGAGCATTTTTTCACGTACTGTTGGCTATTTGTGTGTCTTTGAAAAATGTCTATTCATCTCCTTTGCCCAGTTTTTTTTTTTTGGATTACTTAATTTCTTACTATATAGCTGTTCATGTTCTTTGTATATTCTGGATATTAAACCCTTGGCAGATGTAGAGTTTGCAAATATTTTCTCCCATTTTTTAAGTTGTCTTTCTACTCCGTTGATTATTTCCTTTGCTCTGCAGAAGATTCTTAGTTTGATATTAGCTCATTTGTTTATTTTTTATATTGTCACTTGTGGCTTTTGGGGTCTTATTCATAAAGCCTTTGCCCCCTGCTACTTCCTGGAGTGTTTCTCCAATGTTTTCCTTTAGTAATTTAATGATTTGGGGTCTTATATTCAGGTCTTTAGTCCATTTTGATTTGATTTTGGCCTATGGTGAGATACTGGTCCAGTTTCATTTTTCTGCATTTGGATGTCCAATTTTCTAAGCACCATTTATTTACTGAAGAGGCTGTCTTTTCCACAGCATATGTTCTGGTTGACTTTGTCAAAGATCAGTTGGCTGTAAGTATGTAAGTTGATTCCTGGGTTTTCTATCCTGTTACATACATCTCAGTGTCTGTTTCTATGCTATTACCATGCTATTTTGAGCTTTGTAATATAATTTGGAATTGGGTAGTGTTATGCCTCCAGCTTTTTAAAAAAAATTTTTTTTTAAGCTCAAAATTGCTTTGGCTATTCGGGGTCTTTTTCTCTACCTTATGAATGTTAGCATTGCTTTTTCTATTTCTGTGAAGATGTTGATATTTTGATGGAGATTACATTGAATTTGTAGATTGCTTTGGGTAGAATGGACAGTTTCACTGTCTTAATTCTTCCAATCCAAGAGCTTGGAATATCTTTCCATCTTTTTATATCTTTAATTTCTTTCGCTAGTAGTTTGTAGTTCTCATTGTAGAGATCTTTCATCTCATCTTTCACCTCCTTGGTTAAATTGATTCCTAGGTATTTTATTTTTTTGGTGGCTATTGCAAATGGGCTTGCTTTCTTGATTTCTTTTTCTGCTAGTTCATTTTTGGAGTATAAAAATGCTCCTGATTTGTGGGTGTTGATTTTGTGCCCTCCAACATTATCAAAATTGTTAGTCAGCTGTAAGAGTTTTTTGGTAGTCTTTACGTTTTCTGTATATAAGATCACGTCATCTTCAAACAGGGACAATTTAACTTCGTCCTTTCCAATCTAGATGCCCGTTATTTCTTTCTCCTGCTCAATTGCTCTGGCTACTGCTTTCAATACTATGTTAAATAAGTGTGGTGGGAGTAGGCAAACCTAATGGCCTGTCTATTTTATTTATCTTCTCAAAAAACAACTTTTTGTTTCATTGATCCTTTGTATCATTTTTCAGGGCTCCATTTCATTTAATTCTGCCCTGATGCTAATTATTTCTTTCTTTCTAGTACTTTTATGATTGGATTTTCGTTCTTTTTCTGGTCCTTTGAGGTGTAGAGTTTAGGTCATTTATGGGAAGTTTTTCCATTCTTTTGATGTAAGCATTTATTGCAATATATTGCCTTCTCATCATTGCTTTTGCCATATCTCACAGGTTTTGGTATGATGCATCTTTTCTCATTAGTTTCAAGAATGATTTTGATTCCCTTTTTAATTTCTTCTTGGACCCATAGGTCATTCAGGAGTCTGTTGTTGAGTTTTCATGCACTGGAGTAGTTTCCAGAAATTTGCCTGTAATTGATTTCCAGTTTTAGTCAGTTGTGGTCAGAAAAGGTACCAGGAGGGATGTCAGTTTTTAAAAATTTCCTGAAACCTGTTTTGTGATCTAATATGTGGTCTATCCTGGAGAATGTTCCATGTGCTGATGAGAGAAAAATGTGTATTCTCTCATTGTTGGATGAAATGTTCTGTAGATGTCTGCCAGGTCCAATTTTTCTAAGGTTAAGTTTAAGTCCTGTGTTTCTTTGTTGATTTGTGGAATGGAAGATCTTTCCAATGCTGAGAGAGGGGTGTTCAGTTCACCCAATATTATTGTGTTAGGGTCTATCTTTTTTTAGGTCTCAAGATTGTTTGCTTTACATCTAGGCGCTCCAGTGCTGGGTGCATACATGCTTATGATTGTTATGTCTTCTAACTGGAAAGTTCCCTTTATCATTATTTAATTACCTTCTTTGTCTCTTTTTATGGATTTTGGTTTGAAGTCTGTTTTATCTGATAGAAGAACAGCCACTCCTGCTCAGTTTTTGTTTCCATTTGCATGGTATATCTTTTTCCATCCCATCACTTTTAGTCTGTGTTTCTTTATAGGCGAGGTGGGGCTCTTGAAGACAACATATTGTTGGTTCTAGCTTCTGTATAATCAGTCAATCTGTGTCTTCCTAATGGGGAGTTTAGTCCATTTGCACTTATTGTTATTTGTAAATATTGCTTTTTGCTTGTCATTATATTGCTTATTATTTAGATGTCTTAAATATGTTTTGTTCCTTTCTTCCCCTTTTATTTCTCACCTTCAATGTTAATTAGATTTTTAAGGTGACATGACTTAACTTTAACTTAGTGTTTTGGTTTTAATGGTGCGTTTTGCTCTTTCTTGTAAATCCATGAGAGTGATTATCATTTTTCAGTTTCTGGATGCAGGACTCTTTTGAGAATTTCTTGCAGGGCTGGTCATGTGGTAGTGAACTCCCATAATTTTTTTCTGTCTGGGAAATACACTATTTCTCCCTCATTTCTGAAGGATAACCTTGTTGGGCATAGAATTGTTTCCTGGAAGTTTTTTCCTTTTAGTATTTTTTAATATATCATCTCATTTTCTTCTGGCCTGTAAAGTTTCAGCTGAGAAGTCTGCTGTTAGTCTGATGGGGACTCCCTTATAGGTGTCTTGTCACTTTTCCCTTGTTGCTTTTAGAATTCTGTTTGTTTAAAATTTTGCCAGTTTGACTATAATGTGGCTTAGAGAAGATCTTTTTGGATTGCATCTGTTTGGGGATCTTCAGGCTTCCTAGATCTGAAAGTCTGAATCTCTCTCTATGCCTAGGAAGTTTTCTATCATTACTTTCTTAGATAGCTTTACAATGACTTTTACTTTATCCTCCCCTTCTGGAATACCCATGATTTGGATGTTTGTGCACTTGAGGTTTTCTATTAGCTCTCTTAAATTTTCTTCATTTTAATTTTTTTTTCCTTTTTTTGTCTGCCTGGGTTATTTCAAAAAGACGATCTTCTGGGTCTGAAATTCTTTCTTCTGCTTGCTCTTGCCTGCTGCTCAAGCTTCCTGTTCTGTTTTTTATTTCACTGAATGAATCCTTCGTTTCTGGTTTTGTTACATTCTTTACAAAGGTATTAATCTCTTTGTAAATTTCCTCCTTCATAACCTGGATGTTTTTTCTCGCTTCATTGTGTTCTCTAATTGATTCTCCTCTTATCTCTCTTAGTTTTATTAAGATCAGTGCTTGCAATTCCTTTTCAGACATCTCAAGGTTTCCCTGCTTGATGGAGTCTGGAGCTTGAGAATTACCATATTCCTTTGGTGGTGTCATATCTTCTTATTTATTTGTAGTTCTGTTGTTTTCATTGGTGTTTGGTCATCTGATAAGACACTGGTTTCTTCTATTACTCTGGAGTGGGCTATGAGGGAAGAGACTTCCTCCTCTGTTTGTAGGCTGTGGTGGTGACTCTTCTTGTATCAATGCAGATGAGTGCATGTTTGGCTGCCTTGGCTCCTTCTGGGTCAATGTGCATGGCCCTCTGGGGCTCTGGTGGGCGGCAGTGGGCCTGCAGGTACATAGGAGTTTGGCTTGCAGGATCCTGCACTCACTTGGGTGCTGGCTCTGTTGGTATGTATAGGCCCATCCAGGGCTCATGCATGTGTGGGTGGGCCTGCAGCTGCCTTAAAGAAGTGTCTTACATTTCATAAATTAAAAAAATAGCCTATTCTTCAGAAAATTAGGTCAGGGAAAGGTTTCACATCTCTGTAAACTTGAACCTGCAAGGTGAGATCCCGTCGGGACTGTCCTGTGGCATCCTTCAGTCTGTCCTTTACCTGTTCCCTTCTTATCCTTCAGCCACTTGGGGAAGAGAGATGAGAGGAGTAGAATTTTCAGCAGGAGTGGTCTTGATAAATTCTCCTCAATAACCTTCATAGAGCCTTTTAGAGCTATGGATCTACTCTAATACACCTTAAAGATTAATAATCTTGGAAAGTCCCTCTGATGGCATTATCAGTGTCATAGATTGCAAAGGTCACCTCTGAAGACACTTGGTACAATTCCTCCGGTATGGTGCACAATCTTCAGATACATTTGTATAAAGTCATAAACTATTTAATAGTTGTGTGTTATACATCAACACTAACATAGTTATAGCCAGCTTCTGGGAATTAGAGAAGCAAATATTGGAAATCAGGGCCGAGCCCGTGGCGCACTCGGGAGAGTGCGGTGCTGGGAGCGCAGCAGCGCTCCAGCTGCGGGTCCGGATCCTATATAGGGATGGCCAGTGCACTCACTGGCTGAGCGCAGTGTGGCCAGTCTCAAAAAGGAGAAAAAAAAATTAGGAAATCAGTAGGAATTTTTGCTACTTCTTCTATTTAAATGAAAGTTGAGTCAACTTTTACTTGATGCAAACCTGGAAGTGTTCAGTGAGAAGAACTCAAGGTTGCATATCCTGCACCATGATTTGCATGGTGTCATCAGCTCTGGGGTTTATGTGCATGTGACTCTTTGGGACGGGGGAGTGCAAATGGACTATTTTAACAGGCTTCTGTCTGGCTGGGTTTAGGTAGTAAACAATTTAGCCACAAAAAATGATGTTGGTTTAATTTTAATGTTGGTTTAAGTTTAACCTTCTTAATGTGAACAGTGCTTGTTTCTGGCTTGGAAAATCTGGAAAAGCAGCATCTCTGCTCCCAAGTGAGCTTGGCAGCCAGGCACACCACTGCACAGCTGGGAGGTGACCCATGATGCAGCTGAGAGCAATCCCCATCTCCCCTCATGACATGAAATTTACTTGAAAATGTTTAAGCATATTGAGGGGAGCAAAAGCAAAACATTTTCTTTTGCTACTGGCACCTTGATTTTTCATACCAGGAAAAATCTTGACAGTGAAGAAACAGTTGAGATGGGAAACTACATTGTGCATGTGCCTTACTGAGGTCTAAAAATAGAGCAGAATTTACTCACACGCTTTCTCCTCTGTGTCTCTTCAGAGACCTAGCTTGCAGGTTCACAGAAGAGAAACAGTCCTTACAGCTGTAGCTGATGGTGAGGATTCAGGATACAGTGTGAGTGAAAGAGGGTCTGGAGCCCGACTTTCCTAGATCAGTCACCAGTACTGAGAAGGGGTGTGTCTCACCTGTTCCTTTGCCTGTGAGGAGCCATCCAGTGTGTGCGATCACTGGACATGGGTATCTGTGGGGTTGGTTGGGACTGCACAGACTTGATCTCTTGTCCTGTATTTTTCATCTCTGTCCTGCTGCAACTTCCATGTTGGTTACTGGGAAGATTCTACCAAGAGGAGCACATTATTAGCATAGTTCCTTTGCTGGAGGCCAAATTATCTCCTCCTGGTTTCTGTGAGGTCCTCTAGTGCCACCCAGTGTCCAGTGATGCTGTATTGCCACAGCCATCCTTGCAGTGGGACAAGACCCCTAGTTTCATGCTTTGGGGAAATTAGCCCACTAGGGTGTGCTGCTGCTCCCTGTGCCCAAGGGCCTGCTTTGTTCTATAGTCAGCTGGACCCCAAAACAACTTATTTCCATTGTAAACAAATGGCTGGGCGCAGCAGTAGCAGTTTAATCTGGGGCAGAAGCCTGGCCATGGGCAGCTGTTCCTCCTGCTGCTAAGATTTAAGCCAGCTCCCTAAGGTGACACCTTTCCTCCCCACAAGCAGGCCCCATGGGTGCAGATGCTGAAAGAGGCTGTGTGGACAGAATGGCTTCCCTCCTGTCCAGTGGACAAATGGGAGGGGACTGGGTGACACACCTCTGAATATGATGCAGTTAGTGCTGCCTTTGACCAGCAGAGAGCTCAGCAGCTCGCAGGGGTGTCTCAGCCCTGAGAGGTGGTGCTGCTATTTTTCTAGAATAGGTTTTTTTCTGGTTGGTCAGAGTTACTCCTTGCCATCCTGTAAATTTATACACGACATAATTCACTAAAAAGTGAACTTGCAAGTTTACATTTTAGCTGTGCTCAAAAATGAGTTTCTCTTTCACTGCCATTCCAGCAGAGCTGACC
>NW_007738355.1:1633-4117 GCF_000696425.1 Galeopterus variegatus | reverse complement strand
CACCGTTGCGGTTGCCACTAACAGTGGGGCAGCAGTGCATGCAGGTCCCTGGGGCAGCTGCTGGGTAGAACTTTTGGCATGTTTTGAACATTTTCCCTCAAAGTAGAACAGAGGGTTAATATGTGTCACAGGAAACCAGCAGGTGAACTGTGGGCAACTGGCCACTGAAGTCTCCCAGTTATAGAACATTTTTACCAATAATTTACTTATTTTTATTTATATACTCAGTTAAGAGTAGGTAAAGGATAATGAAGGTTGGCTTTTAAGAGAAGCAGCTAATTTTATAAAACAGCATCTTCACGGTTAAAGAAGGCAATCACCTTTTGTAACGTATTACATAATTTACTATTACTGCTCTTGGGTAATAAATGACTTTAGACACATGTGTTGGAAAGTCCCAGAAACAATCTCTTGGTTTTTCCATGAATGAGGGAGAAAATACATAACTAGACCAGTCGTGGAAGTATTAATCATTTGTGGACGTCTCATTTTAAAGCTTATAATTTGGAGAAATGTACTTAATATTTTTGAGGTGAACATGTATTTGTAACCTGAAACAAGGTGTTTGTTAAATGTCACTAAGATTTGGCTTCAGGTCACATAGCACAGGTGTCCCATGTGCTGCATTCAAGGTGTTTTGTTGAGGTTTCTGGAAATGTTAAAATATTCTCAGAAAAATTTCTGTTTGTAAAAACAGTGACTGAACTGGTTTTAGGTCTCAAGTTCATTCATGACAGGTTCATTCTTTTCATGACTGCTGGATGGTCGGCTTCCTGGCTGGTGGTTAGTTACACACCTCTCTAGGCCAGTAGTTGGATCATGGTGCCCTGGCTCAATGTCAAAGTCCTTTGACATTGTGATCTAGCACTTCTTCCTTGCTGTGCTTTACATGTTCAGCCATTTCCTGTCTCCTGCACATCTTCCCCCGTGGAAAGGGGACTCTGCCAATTTCATCTAAACTATACTCCAGGAACAAGTCAAGTTAGATGCTGCAAACCTTGCCAGCTAAATCTGAGTTGTTAAATAAATTTCCAAATACTAACGTACCGTGATCCCTTAGGTATACAAACTTAACTTGATCTGATAAAATAATACATGTAAAAATGTTAAAACAAGGCATCTGGACAGTAAAAGGTAGTCTTTGTCATTGTTCCTAGTGTATCCCTATTTTTTATTTTGTCAGACACTGTCATTGCTGTATAGTGCACTTCATTTGAAGACCCAGGTCCCAGAGGCATGAAGCATTTAGAGGTGTGGCTGTTGTAGCATGTGAGCCGCAGTCCCCAGGAGACACAGTGGTCTGTGGAGAGCCTCGACCACTGAGGCTTAGAAATGCTGCCAAGTATGGGATGCTGTGGGCAGACCCCCTGTGGCAAGGGACAGGCAGGGTGTGAGGTTGGAAGGGCTCTATGAGAGGAAAATAGGGGATTTGCTTTTTGTGTGAATTACCATTAAAAGGATGGTTAGGACAAAAAATACGAGAGCAGTTGGAATTAAAGTTAACTATAATGCGTGTTAACACTGTCTGACTGTCCTAAGCTTTGGATCCATGTGGTACTGTTGCATATTTTTAAAATTAAAGAATTTTATTTGTCCTATAAAGTGGGGAAACTGCAGCTCCCAGGTTTTTATTGAATTGACTGAAAACTTATGGGATCACTGGAATATGAGTCAAATTCTCCCACTTAGATGTGTGGTGGTTTGGAGGGTTTCTGCTGAGTGGATAGTTTGAGAAGAGCCTGTACCTTGACCACTTCCCTGAGAAACCCTCATTCCATGCAGCCCATGGCCACCTGCAGCTCTGACCTGTTCCCCTGACATTTCATGCCACCTGTTCAACCTCAAGGATCCTAAAAATCAGGTGTGTGTGGTCTCTATGTACTGCAGTATTCGTCATGCAGAAGGAAACTTGGTGTGTGTTTTCCATTAGCTGAGTTTCACAGTAATACATCAAACAGCATTTGCAACATTTATATTCTTTCCATGAAAGAAAGTATTTTTATCCTCTGTGACACTTCTGTATGCCCCATGTACTTGGTGTTAGTTGAGGATCTTTCTGTTCCCTACCTTAAGTGGACTCTTGTCAGGGATCTCACTGGCTGAAGTTCATCTTTTATTTCACCAGATTAGCCTCTTGTAAACATTGCAGTGCCAAATTACATGCCCGTCCCTTCATTGGCTCTAAAGTAAAGTACAGATTCTTTAATCTAGAATTAGGGTGTGTTCATATTCTGGCTTCAGACAGCCTTTTCTGCCTTATTTTCTTCTCTCTCATCACTTGAGTGAGCCCGACAATTTGGGCTACTTCACAGTAATAATAAGGAGCAGCCCCTCCAGTTCTCACCATTTGGACGGGTGCTGCAGGGCAGCTCAGTCCTCATAGCAGGCGTGGGGTGGTGGGTGTTCTCGTGTGATCAAAATGGAAATGAAGTGTGAAAAGGCTGAGCTGCACCCCTGGTGAAGCATCTTGCCTCCTGCCTCCAG
>NW_007738355.1:0-547 GCF_000696425.1 Galeopterus variegatus | reverse complement strand
GCTTGGTGGACAAACGACCATCGCCAAGACATCTCGCTCCAAAGAAGTCTCCTCCTTTTGCAAATGTGGCAGCAGCCAAACCGGCTGTTAAAAAGGCACCCTCTAGCTTCAAGGGCACGATTCCCCAAAAGCCGTGGCTCTCGGCCACCCCATCAGGTGGCGCTTCCACTGTCAGGCACAGGGCTGCTTCCAAACAGTTCCCTGGATCTGCTGCTTTGGTTGGAGCCATTGGGAAGCCAGTAGCAACTTCTCTTCCTGTGGCCTCTCCAGTCCCAGGACACCTTGGGACCTGGAGCCCTGTCCAGTCCCAGCCCAGTTCACAAATTCGGCAGAATATAAGACGCTCCTTGAAAGAGGTTTTGTGGAAAAGGTGGGCTGTTGTCCTTGGTTTTTATCAGTGGAAGCTCTTCCATGTATAGGGTCATCACTTCGAGATTGTCCCACTGTTTCAAAAATGTAATGTATCCAAATGCAGGGGGTTTATGTAGTTTCTTTTTCATTCCATTCAGAGTCAGTGACAGTGATGACTTAATCATGACAGAGGAAG
>NW_007738354.1:34049-44903 GCF_000696425.1 Galeopterus variegatus | reverse complement strand
AACCAGCTCTCATGGGAACTAATAGAGCTAGAACTCTTTCATTACTCCCCCCACCTATGGAAAGCATTAATCCATTCATGAGGGATCCACTCCCTTGACTCAATCAGTTTCCAACACTGCCACATTGGGGATCAAATTTCAATTTGAGTTTTGGAGGGGTCAACACATCCAAACTCACTGGAAAACCTAGAAGAAATGGATAAATTCCTAGACACATACAACTGACCAAGGTTGGATCATGAAGAAGTAGAAAACTTAAACAGACCAATAATGAGTAATGAGATAGAAGCAATAATAAAAAGTCTCCCAACAGAGAAAACTCCAGAACCAGACAACTTCACTGATGAACTCTACCAGACATCTAAAGAAAACCTAATACCTATTATTTTCAAACTCTTCCAAGAAACTGAAGATGAGGGAATACTTCCAAACTTATTCTACAATGCCAGCATTATTATACCAAAACCAGAAAAAGACACAACAAAAAAAAGAAAACTATAGATCAATATCCCTAATAAACATAGATGTGAAAATACTCAACAAAATACTGGTGGACTGAATCCAACAACACACTAAAAAGATCATTCACCATGATTAAGTGCGATTCATCCCAGGGATGCAAGGATAGCTCAAAATATGTTTATCGATAAATGTGATGCATCACATCTATAGAATGAAGAAAAAATCATATAATCATTTCAATAGATGCATGAAAAATACTTGATAAAATCCAACACCCCTTTCATGATAAAAATACTCAACAAATTAGGTATAGGAGGAATATACCTCAACATAATAGAGGCCATATATGACAAACCTACATCTAAAATTATACTAAATGAACAAAAAAATGAAGACTTTTCCTCTAAGGTCTGGAACAAGACAATGTCCACTTTCCCCTATCTTACTCACATAGTACTGGAGGGTCTAACCAGCACACTCATGCAAAAGGAAACAATAAACGGCATCTGACTAGAAAGAAGAAAGTCAAGCTATCTCTATTTGTATATGTCATAAAAATATACACAGAAAACCCTAAAGACTCCACCAAAAATTTGCTAGAAGTAATAAATGAAATCAGTGAAGTAGCAGGATACAAAAGGGAGAGTTGCAGTGTGGCCTGAGATCAGGAAAGCCACAGGAGTGGAGCTACTCGAGGACTTGGGGACTCAGTCCCACACCAGGGTGTAGAGGATGCCAAACTTGGACTCAAGGTACCTGATTTGTCAGCTTTGAGATTTAATGTCTGTCTTGCTGTGTTTCAGACTTGATTGGAACCTGCTGCACCGTTCTTTTAGCCTACTTCTCCCTTTTTCCCTATGTTTGTCCCACCATTGTATCTTGGAAGTAGATTACTTATATTGATTTCACAGATGGGACTTTGAACTTTGGACTTCTGAGTTGAAACAAGATAAGACTTTGGGGATGGTAAAAAGACATGAGTGTGGGGGGCCAGGGGAAGAATGTAGTGGATTGAATTATGTTCCCCAAGTTTCATGTATTAGAAACTTGGCCCCCACTGTGACTGTTAAGAGGATGGGAAATCCTATTATGGTAATTGAAAGGTGGAGCCTTGAAGAGGTGATTAGATCCATGCCTTAGTGAACGTATTAAAAATGGTGGTCATTGGTGTGGTTTGGGGGGCTTTAAAAGAAGAGTGAATGAGGAGGTCAGTCTCTCTCTTGTTCTCTCTGCTCCACCATTTCACAGTGTGATACCCTGCTGTCACTGTCACCACCACCAAGACCCTCACCAGATGTGTTCCCTGGACTTTGGACTTCCCAGCCTTAGAAACTGTAAGCAATAAATTTTGCTTTCTTATTAACACCCAGTTCTGAGCATTTTGCTATAAGCAATAGAAACAGACTAATACAATTATAATATTGCTTTTAAAATTGTTTTCTATATTTTTTTCATTTAATTTAAGATCTGCTAGAGCTTCTTTTTTGGCAATTATCCAGCATGATCAGAAGATCTTTACAAAGACTGAAAATCTAACATTAAAATTCTCCTCCCAAGAATGGTATTTAGCCTCTCAGCTTTTATTTTCTTCTGTAAATCTCTTCAAATATATTTTACACTTACCTATTAATAAAACATAACTTTTCAGTTCAAGAAAAGCATACATTTATATACAAAATATACTCTAGAATCATTCATTCCTTAGTACATTCATCTCATTACCCTAGTTTTCCAGCCTATATTTTGTTATCTATATCCAATAATTGATTTGTCATAAACAGGAGAGTAATTGCAACAATGGGTTTTCTTGGCATTTCTTCACCCAAGCATATCAAGATCAGCATACAAGATTTTCCATTAGCTCAAAGCACAAATGCTTGACAGTTTGGAGATCTGTACAACACTTCTTGCTAAATTTCATTATTTGATCTGGTTTGACATAGAAAACTTTGTTCTACTACTGTGCTAAAACTAACTGCTTCTGCTCTAAGAACTTTTTATTCAACATCAGAGTTAATATTCATCTGGTGTTCCTCAACTGTGTACCACAGAAGGGCATACCATTCATTGAAGTTAATTGAGAAATCGGTATGATAATTCAGACAGATAGGAGTATTGGAAGTGATGCGCTGATGATAGAAATCTATGATTGGATACACAATATGAAACATTTTTCTTCTTACGCAATATGTATGTGGCATAAAATATTTGCTTATTTGTCATAGTATTTCTCACTATCTACTATTTCTCTGTTGTATTTAATTTTATTCTCCTATTTTATCACTTTAAATATGCTATTGTTGAAATTTCATATTAAAATGCCAAAATGATGAAACTTACTGAAGAAAATCTTACTAAAACATTAACCTGACGGGAATGAAAATTGAATAACCCCATGGCATTTGTTTAGGTCCACCAATTCTACATATGTAAATAAACATGAGGCAGTGAAGATTTCTACATGCAGATTTCAGAATACATTTAAGTTGTTTTTAAGTAATCATTTCACAATATTGCCCATTTTCCTAAAATTAGGCCGAATTGCCTTTATTATGCTTTGGAGGAAAATGTGTGAAAGTGAGACAATAATGAATATTAAATTGCAATACAAGATGATTCTGAGAAAAAGTTTTGACCCTGACATCATTAATACTGATTTTGAATTTCAATTTAAGTTTATAAATCTTATTCTACCATCGTTTTTCTATAAGAGATTTAAAATGACATCATACAGCAACCCACGTTCTTACCTTTGCAAATGTTAAAAAAAAAAAGAAAAGTCGCCTTATTCATTTATTTATTTACTCACTGATGATTGTTCTCCTAAATTTTAAGTAATTAATTTTATTAAATTTCAATATTGGATTTTCTTTCATGTATTGCTTTATGTCCAAAAACTAATTTTATTTAACTACAATGCTATGGTAAAATTTTTATTTTAAGTTTTACTTTTGTCAGTCTTATTCTTGATTTTGCATTTTCAACTTGAACTGAAGTCTTGAAAGTCAGGCTTAAAATTGCACAAGAAGAAAAAAAAAAATCTTCCAGTGGAAGAAACAAATATTAAGCATAGATAGATATCAAGAATAAAACTGAAGAAACCAAATCAATATTTAGAATCAGAATAGAATTTTTTAGCAGAATTAATTCATTTTTATATGCTTATATGGGTCATTTCTAATCTTATGTTCTTATCTAGTTGTATGTGCAATGTTTGTCTCTTGAGGTTTCCTCTACAGAATAACATAATGCCTCTTTGGTATATTCTGCTATGTGGTAAAATGCACTCATAATCAAAGACCCTACTGTCTACATATTTCTTTTGATAAAATATAAACAAAATCCAAATGACAAAACATCCCAGCAATATACTAAGTGAAGCTTAAAGTACTAGTAAATCTCTTCAAATATATTTTACACTTACCTATTAATAAAACATAACTTTTCAGTTCAAGAAAAGCATACATTTATATACAAAATATACTCTAGAATCATTCATTCCTTAGTACATTCATCTCATTACCCTAGTTTTCCAGCCTATATTTTGTTATCTATATCCAATAATTGATTTGTCATAAACAGGAGAGTAATTGCAACAATGGGTTTTCTTGGCATTTCTTCACCCAAGCATATCAAGATCAGCATACAAGATTTTCCATTAGCTCAAAGCACAAATGCTTGACAGTTTGGAGATCTGTACAACACTTCTTGCTAAATTTCATTATTTGATCTGGTTTGACATAGAAAACTTTGTTCTACTACTGTGCTAAAACTAACTGCTTCTGCTCTAAGAACTTTTTATTCAACATCAGAGTTAATATTCATCTGGTGTTCCTCAACTGTGTACCACAGAAGGGCATACCATTCATTGAAGTTAATTGAGAAATCGGTATGATAATTCAGACAGATAGGAGTATTGGAAGTGATGCGCTGATGATAGAAATCTATGATTGGATACACAATATGAAACATTTTTCTTCTTACGCAATATGTATGTGGCATAAAATATTTGCTTATTTGTCATAGTATTTCTCACTATCTACTATTTCTCTGTTGTATTTAATTTTATTCTCCTATTTTATCACTTTAAATATGCTATTGTTGAAATTTCATATTAAAATGCCAAAATGATGAAACTTACTGAAGAAAATCTTACTAAAACATTAACCTGACGGGAATGAAAATTGAATAACCCCATGGCATTTGTTTAGGTCCACCAATTCTACATATGTAAATAAACATGAGGCAGTGAAGATTTCTACATGCAGATTTCAGAATACATTTAAGTTGTTTTTAAGTAATCATTTCACAATATTGCCCATTTTCCTAAAATTAGGCCGAATTGCCTTTATTATGCTTTGGAGGAAAATGTGTGAAAGTGAGACAATAATGAATATTAAATTGCAATACAAGATGATTCTGAGAAAAAGTTTTGACCCTGACATCATTAATACTGATTTTGAATTTCAATTTAAGTTTATAAATCTTATTCTACCATCGTTTTTCTATAAGAGATTTAAAATGACATCATACAGCAACCCACGTTCTTACCTTTGCAAATGTTAAAAAAAAAAAGAAAAGTCGCCTTATTCATTTATTTATTTACTCACTGATGATTGTTCTCCTAAATTTTAAGTAATTAATTTTATTAAATTTCAATATTGGATTTTCTTTCATGTATTGCTTTATGTCCAAAAACTAATTTTATTTAACTACAATGCTATGGTAAAATTTTTATTTTAAGTTTTACTTTTGTCAGTCTTATTCTTGATTTTGCATTTTCAACTTGAACTGAAGTCTTGAAAGTCAGGCTTAAAATTGCACAAGAAGAAAAAAAAAAATCTTCCAGTGGAAGAAACAAATATTAAGCATAGATAGATATCAAGAATAAAACTGAAGAAACCAAATCAATATTTAGAATCAGAATAGAATTTTTTAGCAGAATTAATTCATTTTTATATGCTTATATGGGTCATTTCTAATCTTATGTTCTTATCTAGTTTGATGACACAATTGCTTTTATAGCTATTTTTTTTTTAATTCATATCTTAGCATAGCTCCTACTATGCTGATTATATTTCAGTACTGAATTATTGGGAAGGCACTGTCTCAAGCACTTGAAGGTAGCACAAATATAAATGTGAAAAATGCATAATTGTCATCTTCAAGTTGCTTACAGTCTAACCAGTGAGACAATTGGATATTTTTTCTATTACTGATTCTTGGCACTTGCGGGGTTTTCCCAGTCCCACATGTTCTTTAAAGCCAGTGACCTCTAGTCACAGTTTGAATCAGAGATGACCTTTAAAATAGGTGTTCAACAATGTAATGAATGAATGGTATGACTATTTACAACAGGCATTTCCTCTCTTTTCAGAGTTAATCAAGTCATTCTGAGCAGCGGTTTTTGGACCATCCACCAAGGGTAATGTCGTTCTGCCATAACTGCTTAAAATTTAGCATAAAAAGTTAAAGCTGAATGAATGAAGTTGATGTTTTTGCATGGGTTATGCTTATTTTAATATATAATTAACACATTTTTATATATATGATTAATTAACCATATCTATCACTTTCATTTCAAATCCAGGAGAAACAGATAACTTCTTATAAGGATTGGCTTTTTCACATGTAATCATTCCACATGTAACTCATTGGAAAGTCAAAATATTCTTAACCCAATTTTGAAATTGCCATATACTTTGTATACTTAATTTAGAGAAAAGACTGATATATCATTTTCAAGTCTTCCTGACCTTTTCTTTTTTATGGGGCTCTCTCACATCTTTCTGTTGAGTACACAGTCTGTTGATCAAAAAGTAGTGAGTGGCTCAGCCTGCTCTAGTCTCTGCTATGCACAGCTTCTAGCCAACCCAGAATATGGAAACACATGCACAGTTTCTGGCCAACCAAGAATATGGGAAGGAATTATCAATTTCTCTATGCATATTGCACTCCTAGAACTCCCTATTAAACTCCCCAGCTAGTCCACTTTGTCCAGTGCTTGAGCCAAATAGAACTACAATCTCAGGCTAGTAGAGTCAGTAGCCTTCCTGTTTGCTTGCCTCTAAAATCAGCACTTTGACAATGATCCAAATTGTGAGTCTCTACTGGAAGTAGCAGCAAAGCAACTTGGTTTCACACTCTGCCCCACCCTGTACAATTACCATGCTGACAAAGCAAGGTGGGGAAGGGAACCATTGTGCTTATTCAAATTTTAGAAGTAACCTAGATTTTATTAGAGACTTGGTGGCTAGCTAAATGGTGCTGGAATCATGCAGTAAATAGCTTCTATTTGAATCAGATATAACCATAAACCTATTGATTATATTCATGGAACATGGAAACACAAATTATATAAGATTTAGTATATCCTTCATAAAATTGACAGAAACTAGTTGGTCACTCACTTGCTGTATGACCTTAGCACAGATACCTCTAACCTTCTGTCTGTTCGTCTGTAAAATGACATCAGGACAACCACATGATAAAATAAAACTGTGCAAGACAATATCTATTTAATATCTATTGCATGCAAGACAATATCTATTTAATGCATCCCATCATGTCAAACTACAAACCATAATGTCTCCTCAGAGAGAGTCTTCCCATAACTTTTGATCAATTGTCTTTGCTATTCTCTTAGGTTTCCAAGTTTTCCATCATGACAATAAAACTTCAATAAAGGTCTGATCATTAGTAATTATAGAAGGAAGATTACTCTATAAATCCTGTAAATTATAGATTTACCTTACCTTTCTACATTGCCTTTTAAGTAAACATATGACATCATAGAAAAAATCTCAAGGATAAATACACATTATGGCCTAAAGGCCATTTCCCACAAATATTTTATTTAAAACCATATTTTTATTAGGTAAAGAATACAATTTAAAACAGAAAATTTGGAAACTGCATAAAACAACTAAAAATAAGCATTCAAAACCACACATCCAAAATAGCCATTATTAACATTAAATGTTTTCATTTTAAAACTTTGCTTTTAAGCGCAATTTTTAAAAAGTATTATAATTTATTCTGGTATTTGAATTGTTAGCTAATAAAATTAAACTTTTTTCCATTTGCATAATATCTATTTGTATTGCTCTCTTCTGAATTACTTTTAGGAAATTCAGCATGTTGTTTGTCAAATACCATATTTTTTCATTTGTTTAGAATAAACTTAATCAAAACTAATTAATAAGGGAACCAGCAAGATGTAAACCTACTTCAAAGAGAACCAAATAGAAGGAAGAATTTACAGTGGTTGAGGGAACAGATACTCAAGTAAGATTCCAATTTACATTCAATATAAAACTTTAGGTTTGAGGTTATAACTTTCTATGTTGGACAAAAGCCAGAAAATATTAACATTTTTACAAGACAAAATAAGTATTTGTTTTCCTCATGTAAAAACCCATTTGCATAAATATCAGTTTTCTACAAGATAACATCTACCTTTACAGTATTGTAAAATACAATGTTGGACAAAAGCCAGAAAATATTAACATTTTTACAAGACAAAATAAGTATTTGTTTTCCTCATGTAAAAATCCATTTGCATAAATATCAGTTTTCTACAAGATAACATCTACCTTTACAGTATTGTAAAATACACTAATCAGTAGTAAAGAGTAAGTCAAAGATACCCACATCTGTAAAGAATCATAATCCCAGATGGGCCTGCTAGATATGTGTGGCCGACCATGAAGAACACCCAATAATTCACCTCCTTCACCAGTTCTTGGTCATTTTTTTCCTAACAGTAATTCTTGTGATCATAAATAATCTCCAAAGATTATTCTTTGTCATAAAAAATAAAAAACAAAAAAACTGGTTCTATTATATTTTAACCTGTTTTGCTTTGTTTTTTTAAGAGGTAGAACAAGAAGTTTTAACATATGTATATGCCTTCTTGACTGTATGAAGTTGATCAACTACTGAAGTAAAAAAATCAACTTCTCTATGATACTATGGGGATGGATTTTAGATAGACTAACTCATTCTAGGGATCTTCTCTTTATTATTACTATAATACTTTGCTCTCTTTTATTGAGATTAAAAAACTAAACCCAAGAAATTTGTCTTCACCAGATTTTACCTGCACTATTTATAAATGGGGTGGAATTCCTCTTTATTTGGGGTCTCACAAAGTTGGTTAGGTTCCTCGCCTGGCAGGAAGTGACCTTCCCTACTCCAGGAAAGATTGGGCTCTTCTAAACCATTGAACAGACATTGTGCAAGTTTTCTGAGGAGGCTTGGTGAGTTCTGGTTTCATCTGTAAAGTAAAAACTGATTTCTTAATGGTAAGCTTGTCATACTTATTGAATAATATTTTTTCTAAACTGCCTTATAAAAATGGCATAAAAGGAAACAAAGAAGATTGCAAAAGATTGAAGTCTAACAGACACGCTGTGTGATCAAACTGTAAATAAATTAAAATAACATCATCAATAACATTAAATAACATCAATAACATTAAAATAACATCAATAAATCATCTGTAAAAGCAGTGAATAGAAATCAAACAACTTGACTCTGAACAGTCAATGCATTAAGAAGTTGCAAAGCACATTAGAAAATAATAGAAATTCAATGATAATGAAAGCACAACTTACTAAATTTTGGGGGTGTTTTAGTCCGTTTTGTATTGTTATAACAGAAAATACCTGAGACTGGGTAATTTACAAAGGAAAGAGATTTGTTTGGCTTACAATTCTGGGACAGCTGCATCTGGCATGGGCCTCAGGCTACTTCTACTCATGGCAGAAAGTAGCAGGAAGCTGGCGGGTACAAGCAGATCACATGGTGACAGGAAGCGAGAGAGAGAGGAGGTGCCAGGGTCTTTTTAAGCAATGAGCTCTCGCGAGAACTAATAGAGTGAGAACTCACTCATTAATCCCCCTCCCCAGGGAGAGCATTAATCCATTCATTAGGGATCTGCCTCCATGACTCAATCAGTTTCCTACACTGCCACATTGGGATCAAATTTCCACATGAGTTTTGAACGGGATGACACATCCAAACTCCATCAAATACTATTTGTAAATCTCAATAGAATGCCATATGCTGTAGCTTCTGTGCCTGGCCCCCCAAAACTCATGTCACTCTCACATACAAAATACATTCTATCCCAACAGTCCCAAAAGTCTTAGCTTGCTCCAGCACCAACTTAAAAGTCCAAAGTCTCCTCTGAGACCAAAAGCAAAAGTCCTTCCAGCTGTGAACCTGTGAAAACAAAACCAAATTTATCTACTGCCAAGATACAATGGTGGAACAGGCATTGGGTATACATTCCCATTCCAAAAGGGAGGAACAGGCTAGAAGAAGGGAAAAACAGGTCCCAAACAAGTGTGAAACCCAGCAGGGCAGACGTTATGTCTTAAAGCTCCAAAATAATGTTCTTTGACTCCAAGTCCTGCATCCTGGGCACAATTGATCATCTGGGCTCCCAAAGCATCAGGCAGCCTCATTCCCACAGCTCTGCCAGGTGCAGCGCATTGGGCTGCGCTGGTGCCTGCAACTTTTCCAGGCCAGTGTTCCACTCTGGTAGCTTCATAAGTCTGGGGTCTCCATGGTGTTTCCACTGCCTTGGCTCTACTAGACATTTCCCTGGTGGGGGCTCCCTGTGGGGGTTCCAAACCCACTTTTCTCCTTAGCATTGCTCTAGTAGATGGCCTCAGCAGTGACTCACCCCTGCAGCAGGTCTCTGCCTGGTCCCCCAGGCTTTTCCATATATCCTCTGAAATCTGGGTGGAAGCTGCCATGCCTCCACTGCTCTTACATCCTGCCGGCCTGCAGACTTAACACAACATGGATGCCACTGAGGTTTCAGGCCTATATTCTCCAGAGCTGTTGCATGAACCACACTTTGGGCCACGCCAGTCAGAGCAGCTGGGATGCAGAGAGCAGGATCCTGAGGGCAGCTGTGCCCCAGGTCTGTCCTCCAGGATAACTCAGTCCTTCTAGGCCTCAGGGCCTGTGGTGGGTGGGGCACCCTTCCTGAATTCTCAATGCCTTTAGGGCATTTTTCCTATTGTCCTGGTTCTTAGCATCTGACAACTGCCACACTGCCAAGATAAAGTCTTTAGCAAACAGTTTATCAGCTTCATCCTTGCATTTTTTTCCTGCTCTCCACTTCTCTACCACATGGCCAGGCTGCAAATTTTCCAAAACTTTATGCTCTGCTTCCCTTTTCAATTCTGGCTTTTCTTTATGCCTTTGCTGCCATAACTCAGAGTAAGCTGTTAGAAGTAGCCATGCAGCATCCATAATGCTTTGCTGCTTAGAAATTTCTTTGGCCAAATGCTCTGGTTCACAAGTCCTAAGTTCCAATGTCCACAAAGTCCTAGGGCATGGACACAATGCAGTCAAATTCCTTGCCATGGTGTA
>NW_007738354.1:29852-33376 GCF_000696425.1 Galeopterus variegatus | reverse complement strand
TGCAATCCCTACCAAAATACCAATGACATTCTTTACAGAATGGAAAAAACAATCTTATCTTTCATATGGAACAACAAAAGATCCTGAACAGCCAAAGAAATCCTGAGCAAAAAAATAAAGCCAGACACATAACACTATCTGACTTCAAATTATGCTACAAAGCTATTGTAACCAAAACAGCATGTTACTGTTATAAAAATAGACGTTCAGACCAGTGGAGTCAAATTGAGAACCCAGAAATCATCCCTCAGGCTTATAGTCATCTGATATTGAATAAAGGCAACAAAAATCTACATTGGGGAAAAGCCTGCCTCTTCAACAAGTGGATATCCATATGCAGAAGAATGAAACTAGATATGCACCTCTCACCATACACTAAAATCAACTCCAAATGGATTAAAGACTTAAGTATAAGACCTGAAACTTTAAAATTACTAAGGGAAAATATAGGTGAAACACTTCAGCATCTAGGTCTGGGCACAGACTTTATGAACATGAGCCTGAAAGCACAAGCAGCAAAAGAAAAAAAAAACAAAAAAAACAAGTGGGACTATATCAAACTAAAAAGCTTCTGCCCTGCAATGGGAATAAGCAACAGAGTGAAACAACAACCTACAGAGTGGGATAAAATTTTTGCTGACTATGCATCTGACACAGGATCAATATCAATAATATACAAAAAACTTAAACAATTATATAGTAAAAAAGCAAATAACCCAACTAAAAAATGGGCAAAGGAGCTGAATAGACAAAGGAAGACATACAAATGGCCAACAGATACATGAAGAAATGCTCAACATCCCTAGTCATCAGGGAAATGCAAATTAAAACTACATTGAGATACCACCTCACCCCAGTTAGACTGGTTATAATCAAAAAGACAGAGAATAACAAATGCTGGTGAGGGTGTGGGGAAAACGGAACACTCCTACACTGTTGGTGGGACTGTAAATTAATGCAACCACTATGGAAAGTAGTATGGAGGTTTCTTAAACAACTACAGGTAGATCTTCCATATGACCCAGAAATCCCACTTCTGGGTATATAACCACAGGAATGGAAATCATCATGTCAAAGGGATACCTGCACTCCCATGTTCATCGCAGCTCTGTTTACAATAGCCAAGACATGGAACCAACCTACATGTCCATCAATGGATGATTGGATAAGGAAACTGTGGTATATATACACCATGGAATACTACTTTGCCATAAAAAAGAATGAAATACTCCCATTTGCGATAACATGGATAAGCCTGGAAAAACTTAAGTTGAGTGAAATAAGCAAAGCACAGAGGGATCGATACCACATGTACTCACTCCTATGTAGGAGCTAAGAGAGAAAAAACGAAGGAAGGAAAGACCACAGTAGTGCATTGGACTTGAAGAGAGAGAGAACATTCTATGGGCTACAAAATGGAGTGGAGGGGAAGGGGGAAAGAAGAGGAAGGTTGGAGATAATTGGGTGGGGGACACGGGGTACAAATGCAATTTGTGGTAATGGGTATACAGCCAGTCTGAATCTGGCCCCCACATCATGAGCACGACGGGTGACAATCTGCTTTGTATCTCATGAGTATTCATAACCAATTAAAAAAAAGCTTAATCTATACAAATTACATTAGAAAATAGAAAAATAAAAAAGAACAATTCCCAATTTATTTACAAGGATGGTATCACTCTGACACTAAATCCAAACAAAGACTTTACTAGAANCAATTCTGGGACAGCTGCATCTGGCATGGGCCTCAGGCTGCTTCTACTCATGGAGGAAAGTAGCAGGGAGCCAGCTGGTATAAGTAGATCACATGGTGAGAGGAAGTAAGAGAGAGAAGCAAGAGAGAGAGGAGGTGCCAGGATTCTTTAAACAACAAACTCTTGCAGGAACTAATAGAGCAAGAGCTCACTCATTACTACCCCCCACCCCCCGGGAGAGCATTAATCCATCCATAATGGATCTGCCCCCATGACTCAATCAGTTTCCAATATTGCCACATTAGGGATCAAACCTCCACATGAGTTTTGGAGGGGACAACACATCCAAACTCCATCAGGGGGACACACCTTAAGCTGTACTTTGAAGAAAATGTAGGGCTTTAAAGATGTATGTTAGGAAAGAAATAAATATTTAAAATAAAGACTATAGATCACCACCATTAGAAACTTAAGAAAAATAAAAATTTAGCCCAAATAAAGAAAAAGTAAAAGCAGGAATAAAAATAAATGGAAAACAAGAAGACAGTAGAATAAAACAATTAAATAAAAAGCAGATGCTCTGCAAACATCAATAGAATTGATAAACTTATAGGTAGACTGATGAGAGAGAGAATACAAATTACCCAAATGAGAAATAAAAAAGGAGTCATCACTATATATTCTATAGGTAAAAAAGGAAAAAATGATGCTATATTATTATATATTCTTCAGATATTAGAAAGAAAAATATGTCTGAGTATAAATATGTATGCATATGTATTATAATGTTACTCAAATACATTTGACAATTAAGATAAAATGGACAAATGCCTTGATATAGAAATGTTATCACTATGCTACAAGAAGAAATAAAAAATCTTAGTAGCCTTATATCTAATAGAGAAATTGAATTTTTAAATAAAAACTTTCCCTCACAGTAAACTCCAGGCCTGGAGTTCCATCTAATACTTAATTAACTTCAGTAATGTTGCAGGATACAAAATAATTGCCCAGAAATCAGTTGCATTTATATACTCAAATGATGAACTAAGAGAAAGAGAGATAAAGAAAGTAAACCCATTTACAATTGTCAAAAAAAAGTAAAACAGTGAGGGATCACTTTAACCAAGGAGGTGAAAGACCTCTATGATGAGAACTACAAACCACTTCTNAACTGTGGTATATATACACCATGGAATACTACTCAGCCATAAAAAAGAATGAAATACTCCCATTTGCGATAACATGGATGAGCCTGGAAAAACTTAAGTTGAGTGAAATAAGCAAAGCACAGAGGGATCAATACCACATGTACTCACTCCTATGTAGGAGCTAAGAGAGAAAAAACGAAGGAAGGAAAGACCACAGTAGTGCATTGGACTTGCAGAGAGAGAGAACATTCTATGGGCTACAAAATGGAGTGGGGGGGAAAGGGGAAGGAAGAGGAAGGTTGGAAATAATTGGGTGGGGGACACGGGGTACAAATGCAATTTGTGGTAATGGGTATACAGCCAGTCTGAATCTGGCCCCCACATCATGGGCACGAGGGGTGACAATCAGCTTTGTATCTCATGAGTATTCATAACCAATTAAAAAAAAAAAGCTTAATCTATACAAATTATATTAGAAAATAGAAAAATAAAAAAGAACAATTCCCAATTTATTTACAAGGATGGTATCACTCTGACACTAAATCCAAACAAAGACTTTACTAGAAAAGGAAATTATGAATGAATATTCCTCATGAACAGAGATGCAGAAGTCATTAACCAAATATTAGCGAATGGAACACAAAACTATATAAAACAGAATACCTCACAAACAAGGTGT
>NW_007738354.1:27288-28942 GCF_000696425.1 Galeopterus variegatus | reverse complement strand
TTCTCTGCTGTACAAGCAAGTAATTGTACTCCTAAGTGAAGAGTCCAGCTCCTGGTTAAAAATCTGTTCATCGTTTTTCATGCCTGACCACAGGCAATTACAAAGGCTTTATCTGACAGGCCTTCCAGGGAAAGCTGCCCTCCTCACAACAGACTTGGTGCATGGACAGTGCATCCTGGTTTCTTAAGGGACTTGCCAACAATGATTCAGTCCCAGCTGGCCAGTCATGCTCTTTGCATGTTTACATTCCTAGCCCAGACACCTTCATTCATTCCTAGGCCTCTTTTTTTTTTTTTTTAAATTAAATAATAATTGCAAGGCCTCTAAATGGTGCCTTAGGCAGAGGTCTTCTTCAGGAGCCTCTGCCAAGACCTCCTTTTTAAAGGGAGTAATCTTGAAGACACTTTCCTTCACTCTGACTAACCACTCAGTACTTTTACATTCCAAGCCCTCCCTACTTTCCCACTTGGACATGTGGTAGATTAGCTCCCAGCATTCCTGACCTTAGGTATTTACCCAAGATCAATTAAGTCATGTCCACAAATATGCTGTACACAAATGTTCATAACAGCTTTTTTAAAAAAAAAAATAAGCCAAATTGTGAACAATCCAGATATACATCAACTGGTGAATGGATAAGCAAATTGTATATTTATATGTATATACATTGGTATATACATACATATCCATACCTTGAAATACTATTCAGCAATGGAAAAGAATACAATATAGAAACATACAACTACACGGACGAATCTCAAAAGCATTATGCTGGGAGAAGCAAGCCAGACATAAAAGGCTACATACTGTACAGTTTCATTTTTAAGTTCTAGAAGAAGCAAAGTAAATTATATTAGTAGAAAACAAATTAGTGGTTACCTGGCAATCAAGTGTGATGGAAGGATTTGACTGTAAAGGAGCATGAGAATAATTTTGTACAGGATGTTAATGTTTTACATCTTGAATGTTGTGCTAATCTTATGCATATCGATGGCAGTCAAAACTCATATAATTACACACATTTAATGGGTTCATTGCATTGTACATAAATTACATCAATGCAGTTGGTTTAAAATAATCTATTACATATATTATTCACAGTCTCTTAATTTCAAGAGGTTGAATGCTAAAAAGAAGAGTAAAATTTTTATTAATTATCAAGTTTAAAATATTGTATTTTGAGTAACTTGAATTTTCAAATTAATCTAATGGTACCCAGCAAACTATTTTCAAACCCAACTTCTGTTTATGTTTCTAAAATCCATGAGCACAATATATTAAAGGAAATTAAATATTTGAATGTCAATTTTATTTTCTAAAACTCTAGATCAGTGTGGAGAATATCGGACTTTGGGCCAAACATATTGAGTCTCTAACAGACATTCTTCAAAAATGAAGCCCATTTGAACCTTGGTATCTTTGCTTTTGATGTGCCCCCTGCTGAGAATTCTATTTCTCCCATAATTTCTTTAGGCATCTTCTGCTTTTGCTACTCATGTTTCAGCTCGTAACTTTTGTATCTTTTCTTTCAAGAAGTTTTCTCTCAACCTTACTAAAAGTCTATTTCACTCCTTTGTATGTTTTTAATTTTGTGTTCAATGAAATTTTAAGTTGTGTGTCTGAGGTTTTCTGGCATATTTATTTAATGTCTATC
>NW_007738354.1:15936-26849 GCF_000696425.1 Galeopterus variegatus | reverse complement strand
ACTCTAGATCAGTGTGGAGAATATCGGACTTTGGGCCAAACATATTGAGTCTCTAACAGACGTTCTTCAAAAATGAAGCCCATTTGAACCTTGGTATCTTTGCTTTTGATGTGCCCCCTGCTGAGAATTCTATTTCTCCCATAATTTCTTTAGGCATCTTCTGCTTTTGCTACTCATGTTTCAGCTCGTAACTTTTGTATCTTTTCTTTCAAGAAGTTTTCTCTCAACCTTACTAAAAGTCTATTTCACTCCTTTGTATGTTTTTAATTTTGTGTTCAATGAAATTTTAAGTTGTGTGTCTGAGGTTTTCTGGCATATTTATTTAATGTCTATCTTCTACTTTAAATTTTAGTCTACACAATGGTAAGAATCAGGTCTGCTTACATAGATTCATAGGCTGGTGTATTAGTTATTGATAGGACCTGGCACATAATACTCCTCAATAATTTTTTGCATGCTTGAGACGATATATTTACAATTTCCATAAAACATTATTTTCCCCAGAATTGTTTCATATTATTATCTTTATATGAATGGCCTGTTTTCCCTCCTATTTCCACCTCTAACATCTTGAAATCCTACTCATTTGTCAAAGCCAAATGGCACTTTATCCTTGACACTGTCATATGTACATATATAAAAAACAGGAGTGACAAAATAATTTAACCTTGTGAAAATAGAAGTATCATGAATCAAAGAATAAATAAGTATAAAAGTATGCACTTCAGACATCTTTTTTGTACCTAGTCTAAGGTACAAAATTCCAAAACAGTGTCTTTTAGATTTATGTCTATAAAACGTTAAGTGAATAGTTATGACTTTTTAAAAATTTTCACAAATAACATCGACTTTTAATGAGTCCATTAAGATAAATTAGTCAAGTTGCATTAAAAACTATTTTTGACAATTACTTTTCACCTTTAAAACCTATTGAAATCTTAAGATCTAGCTCTTATTTTCCTAACTTTGCTGTGTTTTTTCCTTCTAGGCATCTTTTATAGCTTACTGATATTGCTATGTATCTTACTAATGAATGCCATCTTTTATTTTAATATTAAACTCATTTTCAAACGCATATGTGTTACTGTTCCAAGTGCAAAGCTTTATATTTCCCGTAGTGCCTGGTACCTGGCATATATATACACCAGGTAATTTTAACTAAATAAAGAATTGATTTACTGGTTTAAGCAAGTTTATAAAAAAAAAAATAGAGTTGTTGTGATTCATATGAAGATTGTAGCTTTGACTCCAATTATTTTTACCTTATAGTAGCTTTATATAAAAGACAGGCAACATGAGCTCTGATTACAAGGACATGATGAACATACACATGTAATATGATTTTCTTTTTTTATTTTTAGTTTTTCTTTTTAAAAATTGAAACGTAATTGGTTATACATAATTGGTATCAAGATAATCAGTATATTCCTCATTACACAATATAATCATTTTTTGTGGCCCCTTACCAATTTCTTGCTCCCCCTCCCCCTCCCTCTTTCCCACCTCTGGTAACCTCAGTTCTGTTATTTCCTTTGAAAGTTCAACATATTATTGTAATTGTGTCTTTCTTTCTTTCTTATTTGTTTATTTCATTTAGCTCCCACTTATGAGTGATGACATGCAGTATTTCTCTTTTTGTACCTGGCTTATTTCACTTAACATAATTTTCTCCAAGTCCGTCCATGTTGCTGTGAATGGCAGAATTTCATTCTTTTTTATGATTGAGTAGTATTCCATGGTGTATATATAACACATTTTATTTATCCAGTCATCCATCAATGGACATTTAGGTTGGTTGTGCTGCTTGGTGAATATCGATAAGGAAAACATGGCTTTTCACAAACATGATGTTACTCTGGTCCTAAAAATTTACAATGATGTGGGTATTCATAGAAAGTAGATGTGTCCCCCCCAGAATCTCCTTCAGCCTAGGAAACAGAAACAAGGGCAGTGCATACACAGGTTTTGGCCCCTCTTTCTTTCACTCATCTCCTTTCTTTCTTTCTTTTACCATCTCAGTCTTAAATTCAACTGAGTAATTTCCACATCTGATAAGCAAATAAATAATAAGGCAATTATTCATAGATGTGTCTGTGCGATCAGTTGAATAAGACTTTATATTCATTTGTTTTGGGGGGAAAAAGTAGTATAAGAAGGTTTGAATTTAATTTGAAGAGGAAAGAGAATATGTGAAGAGATTTCAGGGACTTTCTGAGATGATGTAAACCAATTATTCATTATATGTCCCTAAGAAATTTTAGGAAAACCTATCACATCCTGTATCAGCACAGGTTCACTGAAATTTAATAAATCCTTTATGTGAAATTTCCAAGTAAATAGAAATAGGTTAAGCTAATGAATTAGTCACTGCACTAGGTTAGATCGTTGAAAGGAAGTGTTGATTTGAGATCTGTGTTGTGGTAAATATGTCCTCAGAGCAGCCTTATACACTGAGTATGTGTCAATGTGAGTGAATACAAAATGTTGAAATATTATCAAAGGAGAAAAGAAATATGTACTCATGGAGTGCCATTTTCAAAGTATAGCATTATGGAGATTAAAGAGAATCCATCCACTTTACATATTGAAGAATATCCACAGCTAAGGCAAGACTGTACTAATGCTAGTAATACCAGCTAGACAGGAAGTTCAGTCTCAGCCATGTAACCTTGGATTTTCTGATTATGATGTTATGATAATTTGTGAGACATCATTTTCTAGTCTAGTATTGGTTGTACCCTTCAGCTTTCATCTACTGGAGGTTGTCTCGTCTGGGGACAGGGAGGCAATGATAATGGTTTGGAAGTTCTCTTGATGTATCAAAGGAGAGAGCACTGAGATATTATAAAAAAGTAACCCTAATATTGTCCCAGTTTTGTATCAGACAAAGTTTTCAGGCAATAGAGCAAGAAATGGAAATACACATACTGGTTAAAAGCTTTAGATATATACAATTACTTGCAGTTTCATGCATTATGTCTTTTTGATTCTTTCTTCCAAAAATTTCCTTGTGAGATCATGTTGCATCAAATTGGAGCAAATCTTCCAATTAATTCTGCTATTGNATGAATATAATATTCTCTCTGCTTTTGAGGAACAAACAATGTTAGAGGGAGAAAAATTAAATATTGAAGTAGGTTTTGAAGTTTGTAATAGGATGTAAGAAAGAAACGAAAAAAGTTTCATGCAATTGCATACAAGAACCAAATAATTATGCATAATATTTGGCAGATAAATTTACATTTTTGGCTGAGCACTTTTTATTTCTTTTGAATGACGCAGAGGAGAAATTCATCAAACAGTGAAGAGGACATAGGAACTCAGGCAAATATGTGGTAAAATGGTATTTCTGTAGAAACCTAAGTCTTTATTGCCACTGGACTATGTAGATTATTAGCAGATGAATATTGAAGAGATTTTTAGAGCTACATTTTTCAGGGTCATATAAACTATTTAACCAGGGAAAAAATCACTCAGGTTTTAAATGGCAAAGTTGGCATGATCATGTCAAAGAGTTAGATTGAGGGCCGGCCCGGTGGCGCACTGCTACAGTGCGCCGCTTGAGAGCGCGGCGGCGCTCCNCATAATTTTCTCCAAGTTCATCCATGTTGCTGTGAATGGCAGAATTTCATTCTTTTTTATGATTGAGTAGTATTCCGTGGTGTATATATACCACATTCTATTTATCCAGTCATCCATCAATGGACATTTAGGTTGGTTGTGCTGCTTGGTGAATATCAATAAGGAAAACATGGCTTTTCACAAACATGATGTTACTCTGGTCCTAAAAATTTACAATGATGTGGGTATTCATAGAAAGTAGATGTGTCCGCCCCCCCCCCAGAATCTCCTTCAGCCTAGGAAACAGAAACAAGGGCAGTGCATACACAGGTTTTGGCCCCTCTTTCTTTCACTCATCTCCTTTCTTTCTTTCTTTTACCATCTCAGTCTTAAATTCAACTGAGTAATTTCCACATCTGATAAGCAAATAAATAATAAGACAATTATTCATAGATGTGTCTGTGCGATCAGTTGAATAAGACTTTATATTCATTTGTTTTTGGGGGAAAAAGTAGTATAAGAAGGTTTGAATTTAATTTGAAGAGAAAAGAGAATACGTGAAGAGATTTCAGGGACTTTCTGAGATGATGTAAACCAATTATTCATTATATGTCCCTAAGAAATTTTAGGAAAACCTATCACATCCTGTATCAGCACAGGTTCACTGAAATTTAATAAATCCTTTATGTGAAATTTCCAAGTAAATAGAAATAGGTTAAGCTAATGAATTAGTCACTGCACTAGGTTAGATCGTTGAAAGGAAGTGTTGATTTGAGATCTGTGTTGTGGTAAATATGTCCTCAGAGCAGCCTTATACACTGAGTATGTGTCAATGCGAGTGAATACAAAATGTTGAAATATTATCAAAGGAGAAAAGAAATATGTAGGTCCCGGTCCGGTACGGGTGCGACACTGAGGGTTGCGATCCATTGCCGGACACGAAAAAAGAGACAAAAAAGGGAAAAAAAAAAAAAAAGAGATTGATAATTTGGGGCACTTTGTAAAAGTTCTCTTTTGTTGAATTAGATTAGAAGCCAAAGAAAGAATGGAATGACAGACTATTGTAATAATTTGGTGACAGATGGCAAATTCTTGACCTAAGAATATATCCCTGAAGATGAAGAAGGTATGGAATTGAAATCTACTTTGGAAAAATAATAGTCTCTGTCAGTTACAAAATTTGTTCCTTGGAGAAACAATTATTTAATGATATTGTTAGAAGACAGTAAGATATTAAGTCATATACCAATGGAAGGGAGAGCAAAGAAGTAGAAAATAGGGATAAATGAGAATAAAAACAAACAAATAAGAAAGGGATTCATATCGATATGGTGCTGTAAACTGAGAAGTATGGTTTATTCAATCTTCCATACCTGAGTTACATACAAAAGTAGTGTTCCAGAATTGAACAAAGGCCTGGAAAACTGAGAAAGATTGATTGGGACACCAGCAGATCAAAGCTAAAATTAGAAGATTCCATAACAATCAGTATCCAAATTAGTTATACAAAAAACTAGCAAGGAATAACAAGTTTTGGAATTTTCTAAGAAGATTTGTCAGTATATATTATTTTGCATTCCCCACTTGATCCTTCAACTAGATTAGATAGATAGATAGATAGATAGATAGATAGATAGATAGATAGATAGATACCAAGAGAAATGGGGAAAATGCCTGGTTTGTTATTTTTAAGTTATTTAAATAAGAATTTTTAAAAATACATGTTTGGATAGACCCTCAGCATACAGTAGTTATTTTGCATTGAGTCGGTGTTCTACAATTTGGTGTGTGAATCAATGATTAATTTCTATAAAATATTTTAGTAAATCACTACTGTGTAAAACTTTCACAATACCTACATTAAAAGTAATATGCACTTGCACATTATAGATAGATAGATAGATAGATAGATAGATAGATAGATAGATAGATGATAGATAGACAGATACCAAGAGAAATGGGGAAAATGCCTGGTTTGTTATTTTTAAGTTATTTAAATAAGAATTTTTAAAAATATATGTTTGGATAGACCCTCAGCATACAGTAGTTATTTTGCATTGAGTCGGTGTTCTACAATTTGGAGTGTGAATCAATGATTAATTTCTATAAAATATTTTAGTAAATCACTTCTGTATAAAAATTTCATAATACCTACATTAAAAGTAATATGCACCTGCACATCCAGGCAAATTGGAGAAAAAGGGACAAAATTTATCCTCCCACAGACACAACATGATATAGCAGTTTTCAAGATGCTGGCTAACTGACAACCAAGGTCAGTAATCCTAGATATTCAAAAAAAATAAGGGGATCCCCACTATTGCTCCAACTAGTACCTTGAGAATGATTTCTGACAGTGAAGCAATAAGAAAAAACCAGGGAGGAACCAAGCAAACTGTAAATGGAAACAGCAATGAGAGACCAATGAGGCAAGAGTTCACATGACAGAATACTGAAGAGGAGAGAGCTACACAGAGAGAGAGCTTTGGAGATCTGAAAAGGGCCCCCTGTGTATTCAGATGAATTAAAATTTGTTCATGAATATTATGAAACAAGTTGAAGCTGGGGAAAGAGCTAGCTGCAAATATTAGAGGTAAACAGGCTCACCATTTCCACAGAGCTGGAAATATTGCCTGTTACCATCAAACTGGACAATGACAAGATTCTCAAGGAATTTGATCAAGTACACAGAAGAACATTGCATCAAAATTGGAAAATAACTAGCCTTATAATGAATACTGTTTCAGTCCAATCAGCAAAACCAAACTATTTGCAGTAAGTAATGCCCAGAACAAAGCTCAAAAATACTTAGAGGAATACAAAATCATCCAGCACTCATCTAGGTAAAATTCAGAGTCTGGCATCCAAATAAAATTATTAATGATGTGTAGAGAAGAACCTATAACTCATAATGAATAGAAAAGTCACTCAGTTGAAACCTGACACAGATGTTACCATTGGCAGATAAGTACACTAACAAAGTTATAACTAAATTCCATAGGTTAAAAAAGTGAATACAGATAAAAAATATATGAAAAGAAATAAAATTTCTAAAGATGAAAACTACAATATATGACATTAAAAATTCACTGAATATGATAAACGGCACATTAAATATTTCAAAAGAAAAAATTAGTGAACATGAAGACATAATAATTGAAACTATTCAAAATATAACACAGAGAGAAAAGAGAAAAAAGAAAAAAGTCAGTACTCTGTAAGACAAGTTCAGAAGCCTAACAGGTATGTAATTAAAGTCTCCAGAAAGAGGAGAGAGAAATAGGAATAAACAAAATATATTTTTTTGAAATTAGTGGCCAATTTTTTTTCAAAAGTGATGAAACCCATGAATGCTTGATCTAAGAAGATCTAAGAAAAAACTGTTCATCAATTTTTTTTGCCAAGTGCAAGAAACATGAATAAAACTAAACCAAGTCAAATCATGATCTAATTATTCAAAACACATAATAAAAAAATCATTAAAGCAGCCAGATGAAGAAGACATATTAGATATAGAAAAAGGATAAGAATGTTATCATATTTCTCTTCAGAAATTATGCAAGCAAGAATTCAGTGGAGTAACATCTTTGAAATACTGAAAGAGAAATATAATCAATCTAGAATTCTACAACTACCAAAAATATATCTGAAGAAACAAAAGCAAAATAGTCTATTTCAGACATACAAAACCTGACAGAATTTATCACTATCAGACCCTCACAGCAAAAGATGCTAAAAGTCCTCCTGCGAGATAGAAAATGACACTAAAGCAAGAGGACAGTAAATAGTAACTACATGAATTAATAAATTAGATTTCTGTTCATATCATTTAAATTACTTTAAAAGATGATTGACTATTTAGGCTCAATATAGTACAGGATTTATAGCATAAGTAAAAGTAAAATGTATGAAAATAATAACACACAGTGAAGAGGATATAACTGGAAATAGACACTCATGTCTTGCATGTCTTGTGAGCAAAGGGCCTTTGTTCCAGACTAACTTTTAAAAGATATTTATATATTCAACATTCCTGAAAAATGTAGATTTCTTCCTCCACATGCAATGGAAGCTTTTTTACTGTCTATTTTACTACAGTCTCCCTCTGCAGCAAAAGATCAGGCAAGTTTACTTGTTCCACATTATAGAATATTTGGGTTCCTTAAGTATGATATTTCTTAGAGGTAATGCACAGCTACTACATATGCTGCATCCACCTGGATTCCTGCACATTACCCTGTGGAATACGGGCAACAAAGGAAAATAATGAAAACATGAAGTTCATGCAGTGAACTGCTGTGAGTAATACAGACTTTTGCCTTTGACCCAGGGATCTCTTGTCTTCTTCCAAGAATTCATGAAAACATGACAGGTAAAGTTATCAGCTTATAAGCAGGGTAAAAAATCTCAGAATCTTCACAGTTCTTTACAGATATTATAACTATAAAGAATACTATCGACTATAAACATATTAGGAACTGTAAAGAAATCAGTTAAGTAACCTAATGAGAAGTTATAGCTAATAAAAAAATAAATAGAATTATAAAATAAGCATTCAATCAATCCATGAAAGTCAGAAAAATAAGAGAAGGGGATCAAAGAACACATGAAGACAAATAGGAAACAAATAACCAAATGATAAATTTAACCATATTAATAATCACATTAAATTTGTTCATATGTACCCCAAAAGACAGACAATGGACTCTCTGTGGCTAAAGGAGACATTCAAATTGTTAAACAGAACTAAAGGACTGCAGCAGGGTGGAGGGAGCAGACAGGAATCTTCCAGCTTGCCAATGTATGTTGCTATGTTACTGACTGTTATAAAGTTTTTCTTTCCTGTTACTGAGAAAAAGGCAACTCTCAGAAGATAAGAACAAATTAGCTGTAGCTAGAAATTCTACATCAATCTTCAACGAGTCCACCTGGCACCAGTCACTGACTCTCTCCTTCTTATTCTGGGGGGAGTCCACTATGGTTCCAATTAAACGGAAAACAGACCCCATGGACAATCTTCTCCAGATAAGAGGGGTCATATCAAAAACAGCCATGGCCAGTCTATGGAGTCTATGCAGTAACACACCTTCGTGCCTTATAATTACATATATGTTCACTTACTGCACACACATATAGCTTTCCTCATAAATATTCATAGCATTCCTATAAGCTTACTAAATATGCATGTAAACTTGATCCCAGGAGGCATAAATACTGTTCTCCTACTCTACCTCAAGGGAACACATACTTCCGGTTTGTAGAGGCTGCATTTCCCCAGTAAACAGATCATTCTCTCCTGGAAAATAGTCTCCCTTTTTCTCTTTAGCAGATTTAGTGGTCCTTTTTTGTTAACAAATTCAGATAATCTATATACCTCAATTAAAAATACAGATGTCAAACTGGATAAAACAGCAAGCTTTGTTGCCTAAAAATAATTTCTGTTTTTATATAAAGACACAAATAAGTTTAAAAAATGTAAAAAATATAACATGCATATCTAATCAAAAGTAAGATGAAATGGCAATATTCGTACCAGAAAATGAGATTTTAAGCCAGATAATATTTTTAAAGGACTGAGGCAACATTGATGATCCTGGAGGACACTGTGTTAAGTGAAATAATCCAGGCACAGAAAGACAAATACCACATGTTCTCACTCATATGTGGAAACAAAAAAGGTTTATTTGAAAGAAGTAGGGAGTTGAATAATGGTTACTAGAGTCTGGGAAGGATAGAGTAGAAGGGTGATAGGGAGAAGTTGGTCAGTGGATACTAAATTATAGCAAGATGCTAAATTATAAGTTTTAGTGAAATACAGCACTGCAGGGTGACTACAATTAACATTACTTTATTGTGTAATTTCCAATAGGTAGCAGAGAGCATTTTGGATGTTTCCAACAAAAAGAAATGATAAATGTTTGAGGTGATGTATATGCCAATTACCCTGATTTTATCACTATATGCATGTATCCAAATATCACATTGTATTCCATAAATATGTACAATTATTACCTGTCAACTAAAAAGAAGACTGAAGGAGATCATTTAATATTAAAATAGCCAATTAATCAAGAGAATATAATAATTTCAAATAACTATGTACTTAATAAAGATTTGAAATATATGAAGCAGAAACTGATAGAACTGGAAGAAAAAAAATAAATCCACAATTGCAGACTTTAATGACGTCTCAATAATTGGTACAACAAGTATAAAGAAAATTAAAAAGTATATAGACTTATGTAATACTATAAACCAATTTGTCCTAATTGGCATTGTGATTATTCAATTTTAACTATGACTATCTTGATATAACTCAGTAATTACATCCAAATTCTCTCAGGATACAAATTTCTCACTGTAAGGATTAATATTTTTTTCCCTTTGTAATTACTAATTATTTTTAAGGAGATATTTTAGGACAACATAATAATTCTGTTTTACATAACATTTCCACCCACTAAGTTTCTCATCTATTGATTATTTTTTTCCCTGAAGCCATTATTACTGTAGTATATGCCATGGTAATTTTCTATTTCCTTCATTCCTTGTGTATTTGTTTCATTTTTACATTGGAAAAATTTTTTGAAAGAGTTTGCCAATGTCTCTCATTCATTTATTTTTTTAATTTTTTTTAAATTTTTTTTTTTAAAGATGAAAGGTAAGGGGATCTTAACCCTTGACTTGGTGTTGTCAGCACCACGCTCACCCAGTGAGCAACTGGCCATCCCTATATGGGATCCGAACCTGTGGCCCTGGTGTTATCAGCACTGCACTCTCCTGAGTGAGCCACAGGCCAGCCCTCTCATTCATTTATTTATTCAATTATTTATATTATTTGTTTATAACATTATAGACTCAAGGATATTTATTTTATTCTGTGGGCTCTAATCCATTGTTATCATTATTTATTTTATTCTGCAAATTGTTCCAGATTTGGCCATGGGGAGCCACTTCGAATTGCCATCTGTGTACTTTTTAAATGTCTCCATCATAATCCTTATATCCTGATATTAAAAATTCAAGTGTTGTTTTTATCTAAGTCTATTTGTTACAAATATTTTAATTTTAGAAGAGAGAAATTAATTTAATATTTTAAATAAATATTTATAAAACTTTTTTACAGAACTACCAACTCTGATAAAATTAGGTACTCTTTATTATAAATTGATGGTCTTTTTCATCACTTTATGTAACAGACCGCATGCAGTTACTTTGCTAATCTTGGACACAATCATCTCTAAATATAGAGATTCAATAAAAAATTGCAGTTTAAATTTATAAGAAAAATAAGTTTATCAATAGTAAACCAATGTTAAAATTTATAAGCTTTTTTGGGGCCGGCCCGGTGG